>NC_142928.1:87795410-87832910 GCF_046866305.1 Octopus bimaculoides
ATACAAAAAAAAACACCTTTTTTGTATTTATTTTTACTCGCATATATATATATATATATATATATATATATATATATATAAGTATATATATAACTTAATTAGCAGAAGTTGCAAAATGACTCAAGAGCCAAGAGCCTCGAACATGGCACTTACCAAACACACTTCAGATCTGACAACTTACCTGATAAAATAATGGAACAGATATAATCAGTTAAAACTCATGGAGGTGATGCCCCAATATAACCACAGTACAAAAGCTGAAACTACTGACAGAACAGAATAATATGGATTTCCAAACTTTTGTTGAGGCCCTTGGAAAATAAATGAACACCACAGATTTTTGTATTTCTCTCTCTCTCTCTCTCTTATATATATGAGGTCTTGTTCTTGTGTAGACAGGAAGTAATATTTATTTCCAAATGCAGTAGATTGCAAATTACTATAAATTACTATAAAGTAACACTCACGCATGTCTTTCCGATTTGTGAATAGCTATCAATTGCAGGAACACGGTCAAGTAGATCCATTATTCTTGCTGCTGAAATTTTGACCTTAGCAAAATCTGGTGCCATGGCACCAACCTGTCCAAGTGCAAAGGCCCCAAAGACAATGGTTCCAAATACTCTGAAAATTTGTGGAAAGAAAATTCAGATTGACAATCAAGAAACTAAATGAGTTCTGTTGACAATAAAAGAAAGGAAGGTACTGTATCATACAATTATAAATAAACTCTTAGAAATAACAAAAAATTACAATAAGTCTGTGCTTTCCCTTTATTTACCTGTATATATATTTTGTATATCAAACTTGTGCGGTTTCATTTGTTTATTCACATAATTGTATCTCTCTATATATATATGCATATATCTTTCTGTGTGTGTGTGTGTGTGTGTGTGTGTGTGTGTGTGTGTGTGTGTGTGTGTGTGTGTGTGTGTGTGCTTGTACTCCACCACTGCTTGACAACTGATGTGGGTTCATGTCCTTGTAACTTAGCAGTTTGGTGAAAGGAGAGATAAGATAAGTACCACATTTATAAAAATATATATGTATGGTTTGATCAATAAGTATCCATAGTAATGAAGCTAAAGCAAGCAGAGTGAAGCTGCTTGGCACAGATTGACCTTGAACTCTGCTGTGCCAGCAAACTAAGTTTTAATGTTCTAGCTCACTTCTCCTGTTTACATCAGTGTTGGGAAGGAAGATGTGATCATGTGATCATCACATTGACCATGACAGAGAAAGTTGAACAGAAAATCTGCATCAAATTTTGCCAAAAGCTTGGTGATACCTGCTCAGAGGCCTATGTAAAGTTTTCAAAAAGTTTTCATCATTCTTGACACAATCAAAGAGATCTTGTGCTACTGAAACCGGAGTATCTTTTTGGTCAACTGAAAGCAGTTTTGGCACAAACTTAGCAGATATGTGTCTCATACCCAAATCTTCAGTGATAACGGACTGAACTGAACCATAACTAATCTGCACATCCTCTGATAGCTCGTGGTTGGTGATTCAAAAATTTTCCCTCACAGCTGCATGCACATCAGTGATGTTTTTCTCAGTTCTGCTGGTTGCAGGTCTCCCAGAACGTTCATCAATATTGACATGTTTTCGGCCATCTTGGAAACATCTGAACCATTCATAAACTCCTCTCCATACACTTTCTGCAACTTTGTGTAGGTCTCTGAGCAGGTATTACCATAACAACTTTCTCTGTCATGGTCAATGCAATGATCACACACTACACACCTCCCTTCCAAGCCCTGCTGTAAACAGTGGAAGGGAGCTAGAACATTAAAACTTAGCACGCATGCACAGCAAAGTTCAAGGTCACTCTGCATTCTTTCACTTTGTTACTATGGCAACAATCCAGATACTTATTGATCAGACCTCGTATAACTGTTGGGATCAACTTGTTTGAGTAAACCTTCAAGCCAGGGCCCCAGCATGGCTGCAGTCCAATGACTGAAAGAAGCAAAAGTCAAGGATAAAAATATACATACATACACACATATATACATACATACACAAACACACCTACATACACACACACACACATACACATACATACATTCATACAAACATACATACATACATACATATATACATACATACATACATACATACATACATACATGCATACATACACAAATAATACATGTATGCGTCATATGTACATACAATATAAATTGTAGCAATTTTTATTACTAAGAAATAAACAAAATGTTGCTTACTTCAATAAATCCACAAAGTCCATTTCACATTTTGTAATTAATAAAGCTCCAACATAGAAGGCACCAGCATAACACAGAAACACAACTGACTGTGAGAAGGAAAAAGCTATTCCAACTTTAAATGCTCCTTTTTTATTATTCCTGAAAAGACATTGACAGAAACATGCATGTAGCTGAAACAGTGGAATTTCAACATCAACAGGGTATTTTTGTTTGTATGTATGTATGTATGTATGTATGTATGTATGTATTATTCTCTTATTCTTTTATTCTTTTACTTGTTTCAGTCATTTGACTGCGGCCATGCTGGAGCACCGCCTTTAGTCGAATCAAATCGACCCCAGGACTTATTCTTTGTAAGCCTAGTACTTATTCTATCGGTCTCTTTTTGCCGAACCGCTAAGTTACAGGGACCTAAACACACCAGCATCGGTTGTCAAGCGATATTGGGGGGACAAACACAGATACACAACATATACACACATACATATATATATACATATATACAACGGGCTTCTTTCAGTTTCCGTCTACCAAATCCACTCACAAGGCTTTGGTCAGCCCGAGGCTGTAGTAGAAGACACTTGCCCAAGGTGCCATGCAAGGGGACTGAACCCGGAACCATGTGGTTGGTAAGCAAGCTACTTACCACACAGCCACTCCTGCGCCTATGTATTTATTTATTTATTTATTTATTTATTTATTTATGTCAAGTCACTTATGAGGCTCACCTAAGTGCTACTGGTAACATGTAATCCAGTAAAACCTGTTGAATGGTCGGGTTGCCGGTGACTAAACTGGCACCCTCACCAGGCTATCCTGGTGAGGAGGGTTGCTAGAAACCCAGCAGGATTAAAAACAAGACCTGTGGAAAGGCTGGATGAACCTAGTGCAGGCTCAACGGCTGTCTAGCAATAGTACAGGTACACAGAAATTCCAATATGTGCTAATTGAGTTGCTATCAATTAAAGAATAACTATAATCCTCAATATGCTAAGAACAAAAATAAGCTAAAAGGAACAAACTGTAAGAAAATTACTCTCTTACTCATAGGGAAGAATTATTTTGTCCAGGAATTTCTGATATATCTTCATTTCAATAGACAATGACAATACAGTTTTGATATTCTGAAATGCTTCCATTGATAGCTGGAAATAAAAAAAAGAAATTAATAGTAATATTAAATACTGGTAATGGTGCTCAACATGCATCCTGTCAATAAATTTGCCTCCCATTTAAATGGCAAGGACTCTGCAAAGTGTTCTTGCAAAAATCATTGAATGATAAGCTTGTGCATTGCTGTTGTTGCTTTTATCATCATTATTATTATCATTCAGTAGCCTTATTTTTATAACGTGCTTTCACTGCACTACCAAGCGCAGCTCTGTGTGTCTCGGGTATGTGCTGTGGTTTGTTGTGATACTCTTATTTTCACTTTATTGAAAATGTTTGACGTAGGATGTGTGCAGTGCCTATTAGTGCTATTTTCTGTATGTTATATATATTTGTTAGTTCTGGTGTTTGTGTTATGTGTTTTTCTGAATATTTTTTTATCATACCTAATGTACCTATTATGACAGGTATTGTTTCTGTATTTAGACTCCACATTTAAGTTACCTCTATTTCCAGATTTTTGTATTTTGAAAATTTCTCCATTTCTTTTAGAGAAACGTCATCTATTGGTATTGTTAGAAAGCAACTCTATCTGGCCTATTGGCCTTAATTTCTCTATCTGTGTGTATTGGCATATCCCATAGTATTGTTGCTTTCACATTTTCTGTGACTTTTTCTGGCGTGTGCCTATACCATCTTTTTTCTGTTGTTATTCCATATTGTTGGCATAGTTTCCAGTGTATGTAGGTCCCAAATCTGTCTTGTCTGTAAATATATTCCTTCTTAGCCAGGACTGGTCAGCCAGAGACAATATGATTTATTGTTTCTTGTCCATCTCCACATATTCTGCAGTTACTTGTTATGTTTCTTTTCATTATATGTTTTTGGTAATTTCTGGTGAGGAGGCTTTGGTCTTGTGCAGCAATTAAAAATCCTTCAGCTTCTGCTTTGAGTCCTGAGCTTCTCAGCCATTGTTGAGATTTTGCTTTGTCTACTCCTTTTGTATTTAGTTTAACCCAGTATTTGCCATGAAGGGGCTTTTCTTGCCATCGTTTTATCATGATCCATTGCTGTTCCAGTTTTAGTTTGGATTTCATTTGTTTTAAAGATTTTGTTGTTTCTTCTTTTTCTTCACAGCTGTTAGGTAGTTTGACTTTTTGTTTGTATTTGTCAGCTTCCTTGAAGATTGAAACAAATTTTTGTTTTGTTCATGTTTTGTGGCTATTTGTATTAGTTTCCCTTGCTTCTGAAGTAGGTATTTTTGTAGTCCTATGGTAGTTATTTTGTAATAGTTTTCTAGCTGTATAAGGCCTCAACCACCTTCTGTACGTTGGGGTGGTGCATCCAAAATCCTGTCTAGTTCATTTAGTGTCCAGTTAAGGATATTGTAGCTATAACTTATAACTGGGACAGCTTGAGTGTTGATACCTATTATCTTGTTTTTTTTTTGCATTGAGCTCTGTTTTCAGTATTAATCTAACTCATCTATAGTATTCTTTTTTTATTTTCTTTCATTTGTGTATGTTATATCATATCTAGTTCATTGATCCCTAAATATTTATATGTCTGGCTTTGGTCTAATTCTCTTATTTCATTTGCTTTATCTAGTGTGATGTTGCTACACTTAACTAGTTTTCCTCTTTTCAAGGTTGCTTGAGAAAAATTTTTCTAAGCCAATTTTCATGTTTATTTCTTTGGTAAATCCATGTACTGTCTGTAGTATGTTTCCAGCTGCTTGTAGTGTACAGTTTTAGGTCATCCATATATAAGAGGTGGCTGATTGTTTTGCCGTAACAGTTGTATCTGCATCCAGTTCTGTTTAGCATATCAGATAAAGTGTCAGTGCTAAGCAGAAAAGGAGAGGAGAAAGAGCGTGTCTCCCTGGAATATTCCTCTTCTAATGGGGATGGCTTTTGGTTTTTATGAGTCTCTCTTTTGTCTGGAGCTGTAGCACTGTCTGTCGTTTATTCATGGAATGTGTCATATATTTTATGATTATTGGTGCTACCTTGTTCATGGCTAGTGTTTCTAGGATCCATGTGTGTGGAATACTATCAAAAGCCTTTCGATAATCAATCCAGGCCATACTTAGACCCTTCTTCTTTCTGTGACTGTCTTCAATTGTGGCTTTATTGATTATTAGTTGATCTTCACAGCTGTATGATCCCTTGCAGCATCCCTCCTGCTCTTCTGGAAACAGCATAGAGGACACAAGTTAACCATTCAGAAACACATAAAGGCCGCTAACTTCACATAAACATTTATAGTTTATAATATGGTGTAAAAATTTTCATTGCTTAAAACTGCAATCTGGTCACTGACAAATGTGAAATGACTACAATTATGACAGATAAATATCTGTCATAATTGTAGTCAATTCAACCATCTTTATTCCCCTATCACATTTCTATTAACAACAAACTATAAATATTTCCTTCGTTTTAGTCACCATTCTTATGTCTAAACGTTGCATTCTTTTATCTATTCTGATGACTCCTGTAACCAATAATTTCTGTGATTCTTTTTTTCATTTCATGTTATATTTAAAAGCAAAAAAAAAAAGAACAAATCAAAAATATTACTTACTTTAGTTGCCTCCTCAAGGGCAGAAGCACCTTGACTGAGTGTATTTGTCAGCAATTTAGTTTCAAGTACAGCTGACAAAGCAAGAATGGGCAAGAAACCAATAATGAGTAATGCTAATTGCCATCCATATATAAAGGCAACCACAATTCCAGATCCAATGTTTGTAATGCTCTGTACAAGAAGTCCTATTTTTATTCCAGTGGCCTGATTCAAAGAAATAAAATAGAAAAAGGAATTATTATGTGATAATCATCATCATCATCATCATCATTATTTAACGTCTGTTGTCCATGTTGGCATGGTTTGGACAGTTTGATTGGGCTAGCATGTTGGAAGACTGCACCAGACTCCAGTCTGATTCGGCATGGTTTTCTGTGACTAGTTGCCCTTCCTAACACCAACCACTCCAAGAGTGTAATGAGTGCTTTTATGTGCTACCAGCACGTGTGCCATATGCATGACACCAGGGTATGTTAACGTGCCACTGGCACGGGTGCCAATTTGCAACACCAGTATCTGCCACAACTGCGATTTTGCTCGACTTAATGTGTCTTCTTCTCAAGCACAACATAATGCCATAGGTCTTGGTCATTGCCTCCATGAGGCCCAACACTCGAAAAGAACTCAGCACTTTGCCTCCATGAGGCCAAACATTCAAAAGATGTTCTTTACATACCACCAGCACAGGTGCATTTGGCTTGACAGGTCCTCTCAAGCACAGCACATTGCCAAAGGTCTCGGTCATTTGTCATTGCCTCTGTGAGGCTCAAAGTTCAAAGATCATGCTTCACCACCTTGTCCCATATCTTCCTGGGTCTGCCTCTACCACAGGTTCCCTCCACAGTTAGAGATCAGCACTTCTTTACACAGCTGTCCTTGTTCATAAACATTACATGACCATACCAGCACAGTCATCTCTCTTGCACACCACATCTGATTCCTCTTATGCCTAACTTTTCTCTCATGGTGCTTACACTCTGTCAAATATGCACACTGGCATTGCACATCTAGCAAAGCATACTGGCTTCATTTCTTTCAAGCCTACGCATGCCCTTGGCTATCATGTCCCATGTTTCATTGCCATGCAACATGGGTGTTTGCATACAGGTATCAAACAATCTGGATGGCACACTTAATCTACTGACCTGTTCAACACCATAGCCTAGCACTTTAAGTGCCTTTCACAGATCTACTCTGTTACAAGCATTCAAACCATGTCTCTAGCTTGATGGTCATTACCCTATCATCTGACTAAACACTGGACTAAACACTATGTAGTTAAGAAGCTCTCTTTGCAACCACGTTGTTTCAAGTTCAGTCCTACTGCACAGCACCTTGAGCAAATACTTTCAAATACAGTCCCTTTCTGACCAATGCTTTGTCAGTGAAGTTGGCTAACAGAAGCTGTGTGGAAGCCCATCGTGTGTGTGTGTGTGTGTGTGTGTGTGTGTGTGCGTATCTTTTTGTAAGTGTCTGTCCTCCACCAACGTTTGACAATTGGTGTTGGTTTGTTTGTTTGTTCGTTACATCCTCATAACTTAGTAGATCAGTGAAAGGAGTAAGATAGAATAAGTTTCAAACTTGAAAATAAAATGCGCTGGGAGCAATTTGTTTGACTAAAGCTTTCAAGGCAGTACTCCAACATGACAACAGTCTAATGACTGAAACAAGATAAAGATATACACACATACACATGCACAGAAGTATACACATACACATACAAATATAGTAATACCTCATTTGACACAGACCCACTTTACGAGAACCTGGGTTTACAAGCTTTAGTTTTCAAGCACAAGATCCAAATTTTGAACAAAGTTCAAAAGTTTCAACTACCGTAACAAATGTTTCTGTATGTTACCAAGAAATTTATAGAGAGTAAAAAAAAGCTTCTAAGCAAACAACTCTTGACATGTTTTTTTAAAAAGAAATCTACAAATCCATCTACGAGTGCTTGTGAATTGGTGAGTACGTCCTACTAATGACGGTGTGCACAAATCTAGTGTGAGTGAATGTGATTCAGAAAACAATTATAATAATATTTTTTATTATGAATGATCTTGGCATTATTTTAACTTTACATAAAATATTCTTTACATCCTACTGTTGTTTTATTGCCATTTATTTACAAGTATTATAAATTTTATAAGTAAAATATTTTTCTGGGAGCAAATTACAATTTATAACATTGCTACTATGGGAAATTAACTCGTATAATAAAGCATTACCTCATTAACTCATATATTGAGACATTACTGAAATATACATTAGCACATATATATTTTTGTAGCAATGTGTGTGTGTGTGTAGCAGAAGTAGAAGAGGAGAGGAGATGACGAAGAAAAAATTGATAATGATGATGATGAGTAGGAGGAGTAAGAGGAGGATATGAATTGACTAAGACTTTAAAATATTCAGGAAGGTCCCTAATGTTAAACTATTTTATAAGGTTACTAAATCAGAAGCTTAAATGACTTACCCCTTTCACTCGAGCAGAATCAACTGATAAACGTGTACACAGAACTCCAGTATTGTTGAGTTCTTCATCAAACCAGGATATTTCCTTTAAAATAGATATAAAGTTATTCAATTTAGTTTTTAATCATCACATATCTATAATGCAAATTTTTGCATATGTCTGTATGGATGTGTTATATATATATGTATATATGTATGTATATATATATGTATATATGTGTATATATATATATGTGTGTGTGTGTGTGTGTGTGTGTGTGTGTGTGTGTGCATATACTTGTATGTGTATATATATATATGTATATATGCTTGTATGTGTGTATATATATATATATGTGTGTGTGTATACATATGTGTATATATATATATATATGTATATGTATATATGTATATATATATGTGCATATATATATATATATATATATATATATATATATATATATATATATATATATATAACTCATCGATGAAAATCCACTGTCATATATAGAAAAATTAATAAGTAAAAGCACAATAAATAAGTATAATATAATACAAAGTAAATATCATAAGATCAAGATAATAAAACGACTACACATGTTTCATAACCAATTTTCAAATAGAAAGAAAATTTAAATCGATTAAAATCGATTAAAACTATCGAAAGTCAATTCTATTCAAAAATATAGCTAATCTTCAGGTCAAAATACAACAATAATAATAATTAAAGAATGTATATATCAACCAACAATAAATAACAAATGAATGTATATAAAATACTTATTATATTAAGATAGAAAAATATTATTAAAAATATCAAAATTATAAACATTCCATAATCAACCCTACGTTCATTATAATACAAGCTAACAGGAATATTATTTGCAAAAACCAACTTAATGATTTTTTCGTTTAAAATACAATTTCAACGAAGTTTTAGGTTAAAATAATAAAGATAGAATTAGCACATATCTAAACGACGCAATAGTTTAAGCTAGAAGATTTTAGACTAAAAACGTTTATTTCAAAGAAGTCTAGTGAAAATATTGCGTAAAGAAAAGTAATAGAAATAAAAATATGAATGAAAATGTTATTATGAATGAAAGATTAAACTTTATATAACTTAAGTCATAATAAAACAATTAGCGATATTGTATAATCAAAGAAATTAAATAAAAAGACTAGTTATTTATCGCATAAAATAGAAATAAATATTAAACAGTATTAATGGAAAAAATTGAACCCTAATCTAATCGAAGTCTTAGTTTAGGCTAAGATGATACTCTTACTTCTAATTAATTTAGTGTTAAAATTACATTACAGTAATGTCTCAATATACGAGTTTGAACTGCAGCAACTTATTGATAAGTATCGCTTTTAACTTTGTTAAATGACTTTATATCATTGTTTGAAAAAATATGTATTTTTATATTATTCAATTGATTTTTAATGATAATTTTAGTCGATACCTTTTTTAACACTAAATTAATTATTTTTTGCCCCCCATAGCTCCTAAGAAAATTAATAATGAAAGGGCTAAGCGTCATGTTATAACGCTGGGAGATAAACTGGCTACGATAAAATGCCATGAAAAATGTGAAAAGTGGTAGCAATTGCAGTGGGACAACTGTATCGACGATTGTACATAATAAGGACAAGATTTTACCACATATCAAATCTAAAGCCCCAGTGATGAAGAGGCAAAATCTTTGAATAAATGGAAAGTCTTCTTTCTCTTTGGATTGTTAGATTGAATCGTCAGCGTGCTACTATTATTCAAGAAATCATTCAAGAGAAAGCGTGGTATTTGTTTGAGGACCTGAAGAAAAACTATCCAGATGAGAAAGATGTAGAGTTCAAGGCAAGTCAAGGATGATTCATGAGATTTAAGGAGCAAAGAAGTTATCACTCCATTAAGAAGCAAGGTGAAAGTGCATCAGCTGACGAACAAGCAGCAGCGGAATTTCCTAATGCATTAAAGAAAATCATCGGAAAACGGTTTTCTTCCCGAACAGATTTTTAATGTAGACAAAACTGGATTGTATTGGAAAAAATTGCCAGACCATTTATTCATTTCCAAGGAGAAGAAAACTATCCCAGGCTACAAGGTCTCGAAAGAACGTGTGACCGTTATGTTGGGAGGTAATTGTGCAGGACATTTTAAGTTAAAGACATTACTTGTGTATCATGCACACAACCCTCGTGCCCAGAAGAACATACTCAAGACATTTCTCCCTGTTATATGGATGGCTAATTCAAAAGCGTGGGTTACTGTTGTTGTTTTTGAAGATTGGTTATTCAATCATTCTATCCCAGCAGCAGAGAAGTACTGTAAGAAGGGGATTCCTTTAAAGGTTTTATTTATCTCAGATAATGCTCTTCGTCACCTGCAAAGCATCGTAGATTTTGACACCAACGTTACTGTTCTATACCTCCCTCCGAACACCACATCTCTTCTGCAGCCAATGGATCAGGGAATAATTGCTATCTTCAAGCATTACTATATGAAGCGTACTCTGCGGCAAGCAATAGCTGCAACTGATCTTGATGAATCCATCACACTTCGTGACTTTTGGAAGAGATACATACGATATCTACAAGGTTGTACAGAACATAGCAGCAGCATGGAATGATGCACAGAGCACATTTATGAATGGTGTATGGCAGAAACTATGCCCGCAATTCGTGTATGATTTTAAGGGGTTTGATAATGTTGCCATCAACAAAACGTCGGTGATTACGAGCAAAGAACTGGAAATGGATTTGGAGGAGAGGATTTCATAGATTTATTTGAAAAAGACAAGCAGCCCCTGACGAACGAGGATTTTATGGAGCTTCACGAGCAGTAAAATAAAGAAGAGGAAGCCGAACCTGAATCACATCACTTTACCATTAAGAAAATGCAACAAGCATTTGCATATATCGACAAAGGTTTTTCTATGTTCGAGGATATGGATCAAAATGCTCAGCGCTTTTCAAAGATTATAGGAGCTTTTGCTCCTTATAATGTAATCCTTGAGGAAAAGAAGAAGACAGTTCAAGGAACTCTCAACCGGTTTTTTAAGCTCTTTGAACAAGAACAACCAGAGTTATTGATGTTGACGATCCACAGCTATCTACATCTGCGATGTAAACCACCAAATTGTATTACGCATTGGTAAATTTGAAATAATTTTGTTTTTTTCACTACTGCAAAATAATAATAATTACTGAATTTGTTTTTTAAGCTTAAAAGGCTTTTATTTTAACAGGTCTTATTGCAAATCGCATTCATAAATAAACCGTCCGCGATGTATGGTAAATACTGCCAAATTGTATTCGTAAATTTAGATTACATTTTTTTTAGTGTATTAAAAGATAAAAATTATTTGTTTGTAAGCTTAAAATAGGTTTTTATTAAATATGGACTATTGAAAATGCATTCATGAATAAAGTACAGAACTGGGAATGGCTATTATCGGTTTAGCCTAGAGATAAGTTAATTCGACTTAAGTCGTGTCTCCTGGAACCAATTAATGATGTAGGGTGAGCTCTGCCTGTGTATATATATATATATATATATATAATTTAGAGAAGAACCACCATTGTACAATCCAGACAATGAAAGACCCCCATGACACCATCCAGAAAAAAATACTAATCTAAGAATTCAATAAAGCATAAAAAGTAAATAATAGTATATTGTTGTTGTACTCAGGGATGGTCATATTGCCAGTTTAGCCAATAAAAACATACGCACTGTATATTTGGTGTTAATTTGCTTCAGCTTTATATTACATTAATCTTATTTCGGCCAGAGTTCTTTCGTCACACTTCTGTGACCTCATCAGTGGTCCTTTGTTTTCTTCTTTCTTATGTGTGTCTCACCTTGCTAACTATCAGCCATTTTGTATTTTGTATTCCTATTGTATGTGTCTACGCATGCGTATCCTTCAACGTGTCTATGTTTTTGTAAGTGCATGTGTGTGTATGGGCAGTGTCTGTATTATCTATATTCTCTGTTAATACATGTTCGTTTGTATTTGTTTTTATTTATTTGTTCATGTGTGTTTTTTTTGTGTTTAATTAAATTTTGTTAACGTATGTAGTATTTAATTCCATTTGTTTATCTATGTATTGTATTATATTTTGTTCATATTATTATTGGTTTATGGGGAACGTATTGTCACATGTTGTGGTTTGTGGTTTGTTAGGGGGGGGGGTGTTTGTGTTCCATTCTAGTTTCCTATTCAGGCTAGGTTTCTCTTCTATTATGTGTGTAGCTTCAGTAATTTGTCTAAGTGCTGCGTATCTGCTATGTGTGGATAAGATTTTAATCTCTATGTTGTTGATTGAGCCTCCATGTTCTTGCTCAGCGTGCTGGTACAGAACTGATGAGCTCTTTCCTTCCTTAAGTTCCCTCCAATGTTCGTTTGCCCGCTCCCCTATGCTTCTTGCTGTTTCGCCTACATATGTCATTGTCTTATTTCTGCATCGTCCCTCTGTACATCTTATACTATAGACCACATTTCTGGTTTTGCAGTTCATTTGTGGGCTAAATCTACATACGGTACAGTTCCTATCAGTGCAGGGGGTTCTACTGAAAGGGTATGTTCTACTGATAAGGGATTTAATAGGGTTGCCTGGCCTTTCAACAACCTTAATTCTTAGCTTAAGTTTGTCTAAGGGCCCTAGACAAACTTAAGCTAAGAATTACTGAAGCTACACATATAATAGAAGAGAAACCTAGCCTGAATAGGAAACTAGAATGGAACACTAACACACACCCCTAACAAACCACAAACCACAACATGTGACAATACGTTCCCCATAAACCAATAATAACATGAACAAAATATAATACAATACATAGATAAACAAATGGAATTAAATACTACATACGTTAACAAAATTTAATTAAACACAAAAAAAACACACATGAACAAATAAATAAATAAAAACAAATACAAACGAACATGTATTAACAGAGAATATAGATAATACAGACACTGCCCATACACACACATGCACTTACAAAAACATAGACACGTTGAAGGATACGCATGCGTAGACACATACAATAGGAATACAAAATACAAAATGGCTGATAGTTAGCAAGGTGAGACACACATAAGAAAGAAGAAAACAAAGGACCACTGGTGGGGTCACAGAAGTGTGACGAAAGAACTCTGGCCGAAATAAGATTAATGTAATATAAAGCTGAAGCAAATTAACACCAAATATACAGTGCGTGTGTTTTTATTGGCTAAACTGGCAATATGACCATCCCCAAGTACAACAACATTTGTTTCAACACACGATTTCACATCAAAAATCTTGCAAAACAAATATGTAAACGGAATAGTAAATTGATAAAGCATAAAAAATATATAGTAATAAGTTGACTACGCGTGTTTCGTGGCTATATTAAA
The DNA here is from genome assembly GCF_046866305.1 of Octopus bimaculoides. Classification (NCBI taxonomy): domain Eukaryota; kingdom Metazoa; phylum Mollusca; class Cephalopoda; order Octopoda; family Octopodidae; genus Octopus; species Octopus bimaculoides. Next base: position 87,809,209 of record NC_142928.1, read on the forward strand.
ACAGATAAAATCAATTCAATTCAAAAATAAATCGATCCAAATTTAATTCTATTTAAAAATATAGTCACTCCTCAGGTCTAGAATAAAAATAAAAATCAATGTACGTATCTTACCACATAATAATTAATTAAAAATAGAAATACATATAGAAAAATACGTGTTAGTACAATAAATAAATGAAAAACATTTAATAATATTACTTAAAATTAAAAGCATAATTTATCTTATCGAATAATTAGTGTGAACTAATAATAATCATCCATTAAGAAAAGAAATGAATATAGAAAAATCTGTCATCCACTTTGAGTTTTGGTTATGGTTTTGGCTGATGTTAGACAGACAGAAAAACAGACAAGTAGACAGACAGGCAGACAGGCAGACAGACACGTTTTTGTAGTTATAACGTTTGGAAAATACTGCTCTAATATATGCATATAATGCTACCCTTAAATTGTAACCCACACTAAAAAGTTTGATCAAGAGTATAGACTTTCATAGTTAAGATAATCTCCATTCATTATATGAAAAATGTTTTCAGAAAGCTTAATACCATCCATCAAAGGAAATATTTTCTTTCAGTTACTTAAATTTGCTTACCTGACGTAACATGGCCTTGAACAATCCAGCTCGCAATTTCAAGGTTAACTTTTCACCACTTATTCCAAACATCAAATACTAAAAAGAAATAATTATCAAGTTACATTTTTAGGAGAACCTTTTTCCATCGCATGTCTCTTTGTAGGCATACAGCCATAAAAACGTAATATTTGTTGACAGTATTACTAAAGGGCTAAAACATACTATGGAACTGATAATGATTTATGGGTGTAAAATGTTGCCATTGCTAGCTATATACTGTGCCATTATTTATTCACTGAAGTTACCATATCAAATAAAATTTGCATTTTTCTGCAATGCTGAAGTTTGTCTTAATCCATGGCTATTTCCTGTGCTGACAGTGCTTCATCAACCAAGAGGAGGTGGAAGCTTCAGCGAAGGAGTTCTTTCCCTCAAAGGACAAGAACTGGTATCAGCATGGGATCAAAGAGCTGGAAGAAAGGCGGCTTCAGATGGTGCAATATGATGGCCTCTACTTTGAATGCTAGGCTACTTTTGTTGTAGCTTGACAAATAAAGCAAATAAGTTACCAAAACATTGCAAAGCTTTTGACTCAACACAGTATTAGTGCTTCATACAGTATACTCATAATAATTCACAATGGTTTAATTACTAAAATTGGACTCATGCAATATTTTATGAGCATTGATCCTTGGATTTGTAAAAGCAGTTACACAGAATTGTTTAATATAAAGATATTATTGGAAGAAATACGTTTTAATTTCTTTTCATCTTGCCTGCTATTAATTCTGCCTATCTAACATGATGGCAATAAATAAAGAATGATTGAATTTATATACTCTATATTTAAGTATGATATTTACTCTTTGATATTCTTCAAGGGAATAGCTGTAAGAGATTTGTAATAAAAAGAAACATAAGTATTTTTCACAAATGTGGATAATTTTAGCCCATAAGAAAAATAAGGTCGCAGCTATTAATCTTCACAGATTAAATTGCATAAATCATAAAAACTTTAAATTGATATTAGTCAAGAAATGAGAAAAGTGGAAATTTGAAAGTGGTACAGAAAATGGTTCGTGATACTAGAGTTTGCTGAAAGTGATGCAAAAGTAGGTATATCCTTTTTATAAACTGACAGGTCATTCAAATTGATGTTAATAGAGTAACTCTTCTTTCTGTTCTCCTTCAGGTAAATAAGAGGTTCTGAGCAAAGGCAACATGTTGTTATTGATTTCTTGACGATGAAGGGTGCAGGTTGTTCGATATTCACAGAAAGTTACAAGTTGTTAACATAGATGACCCACTGACAAAAGCAATGTGCATGAACAGTTTAAAGAGAGGGAAACCAGAACTGATGACCAAAATGCAGTGGAAGATCATCAATTGTGACCACTGTCATGAATCACTAGCGAATGGACGAATTGTTTTGTACAGGTGGGCAATTCACAATGCATGAAATTGCTGTACAACTGGACTGTGGTCACAATGCATTACAGAAGATAGTGGAAGGCACTGGGTATTGGCAAGTGTGTGCAAAGTGGTATTACAGCAGTTGACATCTGATTTGAAGGTGAGAAATCTGAAAGTAAGCTATTTTCTGCTAGAAGCATTTGAAGTCAATGAAGAAGTACTTATTCTCGTTTGGCTAGTGGATAAAATGTAAGCATATCATTATGATCTAGAAATGAAGGCTCAGTCCATGGAATGGCATTATACCTCTTCTCTAAGACCTCAGAAGTGCAAGAGCCAGTTTTGGAGGATGACAAGGGCATCATTTTCTTTGATTTTCTAGAATGTAGCTGTACTATGAATAGCAAGAGGTACATTGAGACACTCATAAAGAGGAAGAGACCAAACGAGAGGCTGAAAATTATTCACATTCATCATGACAGTGCACGACTACACACACTTTGGTAACAAATCAAGCAATCAGCAAAATGAGCTGGTCAGTGATTTCCCCGTTTACTGTACAACCTGGATCTGGTGTCCACCAACTTCTGATGTTCAGTCCAATTAAAGATAGTTTTCAGGGGCACAGACGAGGTAAAGATGGTTATGATGAAGTGCACTCTTGATTTTTTTTCAAAGAGTATTTAAAAATTGTGTTCACCGATGGTGCAGACGCATTGCTTGTGATAGAGACTATATTTAGTCTCTATATTGAGTCTCTCTGTTGAGAGAAAAGTTACTATAACAAGATATGCAAATTGAGCAACTTTAATGTTTGTTAATAAAACACGTTTCACTCATTCTTGCATTACTTTTGATATAACCCTCATAAGATGCTAAGCATGGTGAGACTAGCATTGAATAACATCACAGATTTTACTATTTTAAACAGAAGATATATTGCAATAGAAGTTCATCACTTGTTCAAATATCAGAGCCCAAGACATCATGATGTGCAATCAACCAAGAAATCAGCAGCAATATTTTCAAAGACTGACCGTCTAACAACTTCAAATTAATATTTAAAATCATCAGCATTACTTGATAAGCTGCCATCATAGATGTACAGAAACGATTTGCTTTAATAAAGCCTTAATGATGAAATAAATCAAAGATGACCCAGACTGTCTATCATCAGCATTGTCACACTACTCTGGTTGAAACGCTTTGCTCTCAAAGGACCAGTCCACAAACGTAAGGACAATTTTTCATTGTAAAATTGATGACTTTCTTGATAGCTTATATCTTTTGGTTTAACCTTTTTTGTAGGCTTAATCTAGAGACAGGTGCACTCTGCCAGACTGGACTGGCACCTACTGCAAAATGAGTATTATGAGTAATTACAGAGATTAAAAAAGAAAGATTCTAAGTGTAGGATAATTATTAATCCTTATGACTTATTGTAAGAGTTAATAGAGTTAAATAAACATCATACAATAACTTACTTGAACTGAATAACCCATAAATACCAATACAGCAAGCAAAAGAATAAGGAGTGCAAACCTATTAACTGCAGAACCATCACCCTGAAATGCCTGCAAAAGATATAAAGATAAAAAGTTCTGGTGTAAACCTAGTCATGATATATATACATACATACATACATACATACATACATACATACATACATACATGCATACATATATATATATATATATATATATATATATATATATATATATATATATATATATATATATATATATATATATATATATATATATATATATATAAGTTCAAAACAGAAAAACGACAAACAAAAAAACAACAACGCGAGGACGTGATACAGATTGTGTTACTGGACGCTCGGGAAAGGAGAGAAAGAGAATTTGACGTTTCGAGCGGAGCTCTTCGTCGGAAACATAGGAAAGTCCAAAGAAGGGAAAACGGAGGAAGAAAAAATGGCCAACGATATCCATGAGGTTACATATATATATATATATATATATATATATATATATATATATATATATATATATATATATATATATATATATATATATATATATATAGCTCTTCGAAACGCCGGTGTTAAAACGGGGGTAGCTGATGAAGTAGAATGTTCTCTATGTGGCTTGTGTGTTTTCTCGTCTACGTTTTGTTTGCAATGTCCTGTACCCAGATATGCACCTATACATACAGGTGGATGTCGGTATGCACATACCTGTACGTATATATGCATATACTCATTTACTATTTGTTTATATATATATATATATATATATATATATATATATATATATATATATATACATATATGTATGTATGTAGTTGAAAATATGTGTAAAAAAAATATAAAAAGTGGAAGAGAAATGCCTTCGTCTCATATAGTTTAATATCTTTTAATAAATATATACATATTGTATGGATGTCGTGAAATCCAACCAGTTTTCGCTATTTAAATTACCTTTTCAGGGGACATTGTACAGTGATCAGTCCTTGTGACAGAGGGGTTTCCTCATTTTGGATGTTTGAAGAATAAGAAGAATGATGAGTTTAGAGAGTGAATCAAGGGGAGCAACAGGTGGCAATGGGGACAACTTGCTCCTTAGTAGATTTTTTTTTTTAAATGGTCAAAGTTGTATATTGAGGTGTGGTCTGTATTTTTGTATGAACAGGTTTTCCTTGTTTAGGCGTTCTTGTACTGAGATTGAATCTTTACATTGGTATAATGGGAAGTTATGAAAATTCGGCGTTTTTTTGCTTGCGCATCTATCAATGTGGCCACTCAGTGCTATCTGCGTGTACTGAGGTGCCAGTACCACCTGAGTGGCCTTCGTGCCGGTGGCACGTAAAAGCACCCACTACACTCTCAGAGTGGTTAGCGTTAGGAAGGGCATCCAGCTGTAGAAACTCTGCCAAATCAGATTAGAGCCTGGTGTAACCATCTGGTTCACCAGTCGTCAGTCAAATCGTCCAACCCATGCTAGCATGGAAAGCGGACGTTAAACGATGATGATGATGATATATATATATATATATATATATATATCGACAGACATAAATAGACAGAAACATACATAGACAGACAGACAGACAGACAGATAGATAGATAGATAGATAGATAGATAGATAGATAGATAGATAGATAGATAGATAGATAGATAGATAGATAGATAGATAGATAGATAGATGGATAGGTGGATGGATGGATGGATGATTGGATGGATGGATGATTGGATGGATGGATGGATTGATTGATTGATTTCTTTCTTTCTTTCTTTCTTTCTTTATTAGCTACGCAGGGCCAAACACAGAGGGGACAATACAATGTAGATTTTTTTCTTTTCAAAAACAATCAAAAGAGATCAAAAACATTTTGGGACATGTACACAAGAAAATAACAAAAGTATCCTTTTTAACAATTAGAGTTTCCAAAAGTGGGGAGTAAATATAACATTGACTAGGTTTATCCGTGGAAAGAAAAACCAACGAAAAAGAACCATGGTAACCTCAGAAATGAAAAAAAGCAATAACATGAGAGCAAAGTGCTCTTTCTCTTTTTGCTTTATAGGATCATGCTCAAGGTGGTTCTGTCATTCGTGCGTATCATCGTAGCCACATTTACCCACCTTTTGTTAAACTTTTCATTAGACAAAACTTCCCTCTCTATTTTCATCTTCCTTTTCAAATGATACTTGAAAAAATTGATGAAAACTTGACCAGAGAGGAAAGTGTTTGTCTCTAAACTTTTCAAACAAGTCCACCATACACATTCTTCCACCATAGCCACCAATACAATGAAAATTGCCTTCCTTCCCAGTTAAAGGAAAGTGGCTGGGCAGCATTCACGATAGACTTGGCTGACAATCGAATTCATCCCACACGCGACAGCAGCCGTTTGACATAGGCCCAAAAGTCTGAAATGTTTGGACATAGCATGAGTGCGTGCAGAACAGTTTTGTCGCTCAGGCCACATCTCGGGCAGGTCGGTCTGGTGTTTCTTGAACCATGTCTGTAAAGCTTATCTCGAACAGGCAATGCTTCTCAATATCACTGCCAGGCAAGGGGTCTCTGGAAATTGTTCAAAGGTCTTGGCCAGAAAGTGGTCCTGAAGAGGCGGGTCAGGTATAACCCGTGGGCATAGAGACAGTGACAGTGGTGGTGAAGACAGAGAGAGAGAGAAAGAAAGAAAAAGAGAGGGAGAGAAAGAGAGACAAAGAAATTTAGGGAGAGTTGATGTTTTATTAGAAATAGTTGTGTTGATGGTGGCAGTGGGAGTAATAATAAAAGAGAGAGGAAGAGTGGGTATGTGAGAGAAAGAGGAAGATGATGTATAACTTTGTTTAACCATGTCTCTTTGACAGAAATTCTTGTCACCAACATACTGAACACTCATTTTGTTTTATTTCTTGCACACGCACACACCCACACACACACATATAAAATAATAAATGTGAATATCAGTGTGTCGCGCTTTTTCAACTTTAATAAATCCTTTCTACTGAAAGCACAAGGCCTCAAATTTTGGGGGAAAAGATTAAGTCCATTACATTGACACCAGTACATAACTGGTACTAATTTTATCGATCTTAAATGGATGAAAAGCAAAGTCGACTTCGGTGGAATTCAAACTCAAAACCTAATGGCAGACAAAATATTGCTAAGCCTGGCATGCTAACGATTCTGCCAGCTCACCCCTTGATATAATATAACAAATGTGAACGTCAGTGTGTCAGTGTGTCACGCTTTTTCAACTTTACTCCTAGAGGCCGTAGCCCAACATATCATACCATTTTGGAATCAGGCTGACTCCATGTGTAAATTAAAAAACGTTCCAGGCCGAATCCAGGCCTACAGTCCTGAAATATAAACAAATTTTACTGAGGCAAACTAAAGAGACCAAAAAGTATCTAAAGAGTGCAATAGGAGTCCGATAGACACTGAGCAGATAAGGTGTTTTCACACCTTTGTTAAACTGCAACGAAACTGCCTATATTAATTAAAATTCGTACACAAACTTTCCAACTAACCTAAAGTTTGTTTTTTTCTTATCACTACTACTACTATATTTGTTCTGATCAGGCAGTCTGCAAGTGCAAGTCAACCACTAGTATTGACTATTCCATTTTAAAGTAACAGCTTTCTCATCAGCTCAGGGTATCTTCCACTGATGAAGACCATGGAGCCAGAAATGCCTCAGGGAGTCTGAAAGAGAATGGCAATAAGCAGATAAAGTGCCTTTGCACTCTTTATCAAAACCGAGAATTTTTTATGCATACCAAACTGCAGTGAGATTGCCGTTAAAAATAAAAATAATGTCACAAACATATTTGAACAAACTTAAAGTTTGCTTAATTCTCATCATTGCTTTGCACTGCAACTACGTGTGTGTGTGTGTGTGGATGGAGGGAGAGAGAGAGGGAGAGAGAGAGGGAGAGAGAGAGAGAGAGCAGCTTAACGCAATGAATCAAACAGAATGAGACAAAAGTACATACCCTAAAGTTGAAATCAATAGTTTGGATATCACAAAGTACTAAAATGTGTGATTTGATACTATCGTACTTTATGAAGATTATTGACTTCAGTTAGCGTACACTACATACTTGTATATAATGACCTATTGAATTAGAGTTACATTCTTAACATTGTCTCTTTCATGGATCGTTTTCCCCAGCAACAACAATAATATTTTTACTGAATTACAACACTTCAAATATAGAGATCTGTTAATGTAATCTTGTAAAGTAGGAAGGGATGACCTATTTGATAAAGTACACAACTAATCCTAGAAACAGGTTACGAGTACACATATCTTAAGGGTATAATGAAATGTCAACACCATAAATTGTCCCTATGAAGTCAATATTTTTCTGCTAAATTCTGTAAGATCAACCTTTCTTTGATAAGAATATCAAACTAACCGAAAGAAATGTTGGCAAAAGACTGTGTACTTATTAACCTCAGCTACTTAAATTAAAATGTAGATAATGAAATAACTTTTTCCAAAAGAAAATGAAATTGTTGAACTTAGTGTTTAGGATTGAGTAGTGGATAGTGCACTACATCTGTTGCTCAACTATTTTGCCTCTACAGTAAATCATCATCAGCACATCAGCAGCATTGTTTAATGCCCGTTTTCCATGCTGGCATGGGTTGGACGGTTTGATAGGAGCTTGCCAGCTGGAGAGCTATCTAGACTTCAATTGTTTGTTTTGGCATGGTTTTATTTTTTTATGGCTGGATGCCCTTCCTAATGTCCACCACTTTACAAAATGTGCTGGATCCTTTTTAACACACTCTGTAAAGTGGGTATGGATATTTTAAAATGTTTGAAGAATTAATCTTTTTCTTTATCTATTTTAGAAAGTGTTCCTTTGAAATTCAAGACATACGACATCTCAACATTTTTTTAATGAGAGACAACAACATTTCCCCTGGTGCAGAGGTTGGCTCTTTTGGAAACGTGCTAGATTTATCATCATCATCATCATCATCATAATCATTTAACATATTCCTTCCATGCTGGCATGGGTTGGATGGTTTGACAGGAGATGGCCAGGCAGAAGACTGCACCATACTTCTGTGTTGGTTTTAGTGTGGTTTTTTACAGCTGGATGCCCTTCCCAACACCAACCACACAGCAGAGTGGACTGAGTACTTTTTACATGGCACCAACACAGTAAAATAAAGAAAGCAGGATTGTACATAGCTTATAGAAACACACCAAGGTGGGGAAGTCGTAATCTTTTAAACCGGTGAAGCTTTTGTTTTTTTTCGAAATGAAGGAATCTGATTGAGTTGAGGCCACTACAAAAACAAGACTTTTGTTCTATTTTCTGATCCTAAATTTTATTATTCACTAACCAAAGATGGATAAAGAAGAAAAAAAAGAAGAATTTATATATAGAACATCACATATTGAATAAAATCAGTGGGCTGGATGAAATGAAACAGTTTGCTGGATTTAGCTTGTAAGTCTTTGTTTTCTGATCTAGCACATGAAGAATCACAAAATTTTATGCCAAAATAACTGAAATATCGTATTCTACTAAATAATTGGGTGGATTGCATTACAGACAATGATGGAAAGAGCATAAAAATCAAGTTATCAATATTTATTTGTTGTGGGGCCTTTGTACTATTTGAAACAGAGATTTTGTTATAAAATGTACTTTCTAACTTATTCATTTGTTTCATTGATGAAAACATTAAAATCAGTATATTATTTTAAGAAATACTTCCCAACAGTTATCAATGGAAGTTTTCACAAATGAATGCTTTGTTGTAATCACAAATCTTTATTGCATAAGTCTTTTGTTAAGTGACTTATTGGTGACTAGATTATATGATAGATTAGACTATGATAATATACTGATGCAACAAGATTATATTTCAATAATACCACATTTTGTTTTATTTGTAGAAGTTTACTTTCCTAAATATAGCCTGATGAAATATTAAGAAAACTATGTTATGCAATTCCCTATGCTGATAAATTGAGAATCTTAATGAATCTACATTTGAGGTATTAAAAAATTTGTCAATCTTCCAAAAAAACATTTTAATATCTTCTTTTACCATTTATTTCTCACTTATTTCAGTCATTGGACTGAGGCCATACTGGAGCACTGTCTTGAAGGGTTTAATTGAACAAATTGACCTTGGTATTCATTTTTGAAGTTTGATACTTATTCTGTTGATCACTTTTATTGAACTGATAAGTTACAAGACACACACACACACACACACATATATATATATACAGGGCCTTCTACATAGTTTCAGTCTACCAAATTCACCGACAAGACATTGGTAGTCCTCGGGCTATGGCAAAAGAGACTTGCTTAAGATGTCATGCAGGGGGATTGAACCCGAAACCACCTGACAGCCAAGCCTGTGCCCATAATTACTTTGTAACTTTTGTGAGAAATTTAGTACTTTTAAGTTCATACCAAACAAAATGCTTCATGACATGTCTTCTTGTTTTACATTCTGAGTTCATTTTTGGGGGTATCAGTTGAGCACTGGGGTTGATGTAATCAATTGGACCCTGCCCCAGAAATTTCATACTTTGTGCCTATTGTAGAAAAGTATTTAAAACATCAATCAAATCAATTTTACTTACGCCTATGAACTCACTAAATATTATTGCAAATGCAGGTATAACAGCACCATTTACTGCAGAAGCAAGCAACCCAATGAGGATATAAGGCCATTCTGATGAGTTCATTTTAAAAATTCGCATTGTACTCGCTTCAGGGAGATCTTTTTCCTGGAGTTAAAAGAACAAAAGAAGCAACAATTGTTAAACTTCAAAGATGAAATAGATTTAACTTCTTATCTAGCTGATTGGTGTAGAACAAGAGGTAACTTCACAGAACATAAAGTAAACAACTCTCTTATAGTTTAACTCTTTAGCATTTAAATTACTCCATCAAATGTAATGTTTATTCACATTGTCATGAATTAATCATTGATTATATCATAGATTAAACATTTCGATGATGTGGTTGTTTATTTTTCGGTTTTCAGATGAAATTGTAAAGAGAATCGCTTCATGGATTTCTGCTTACTCTCTTAGCAATGGCTTCAATGATTCTCCTTATATGAACTGAACAGCTTCTTCCCAAATTGGATTTGGTATTATTTGTACCATTGGAAACTTTTTCTACATATTAAAAATAGTTATTCTGCAAGCATTTAATTGTTTTATCACCTCACAATTTTTTTTACCAGATGTGGAATTTACATTTACCCATTATTTAAACATAATAATTTACCAATCATTCAAATATAAATTGAAATATTCTTATTTGCAAAAATAGCTGCAAATGTTGTATTATGCTTCCTAACAGTCTTTTATTTTATTGTTTACTTTTAAGTAAGTATGGCAGCTCAAACAAAACATAAGCAAATTGTAAGCATTCACTGGAAATGGCTAGTTTAAAGAATTGTAAAGTGATAAAACAGTTGAGAAAAAATTAAGAGCTATGGTGGAAACAAAGGGTGGCCATTTTGAATTGTAAATATATGTAAAATATATATAAAATATTGTCCATATATATAACAATCAACCTGTAAATTTTCCTTAACCAAAACCTAAAACTTTTTATTTTATGATTATATATACACTGGAAAAATATATACACTGCACCTAGTTCATCACTTATGTCTTTGGAAAAGGCATGGACATCATAAGGGACGTTTTCATGCAAAGATATAATACGCTCAATGACTTTAAAAAGAAATCACTATTGAAGGTGCATGATGTGGCAAGCTACAGATGAGAAAACCCTGTTGAGCTGATTCAACAATTCTGTCATTCATTTTAATTCCTTTATTTTTTCCCATTAGGGTAATGACTTTTAACATTTTTTCTGAAATTGAACATGGCCAGGGTGACTTGATGCCATACTTACTTAAAAGCACGAAATCATGCTTTCCGGTTTTATCAGCAACAAAGCATTTTCCCAGAAACTAAGTTTAGAAACTTCCTAGACTTAGCAATGCATGTTGGAATTCACAAGCAATCTTGGCCATCCTCACTTACATGCTTCTACCACAAAGTAGGGAAAAACTCTACAACATGTGTTGTTTTATCAGCGGAAACTGGATGGAAATGTGGTTTTGTTTCCTAAGTCTTGACAGCATGGCCTACCAGAAACTTTCAGAAGAAGTTTCTGGATATACTAAAGCAAGCAAATGTTTGAAAGTTAATTGGAATCTTGAAGAATCAGTAATTCAAGAAGTTCAGCGTTCAAACATATGTGCTGAACGTGCAGTAAAAATAATGGAGGAATTAGATTGCAGGTCTTCTGAAAAATTGAATCTGCGATTTGTTTTAACCAACAAGGATCTTTGAAAATTGCTGTTGTATTAGACTTCACTTATTACATTAACATTTCATAACAGTACGTCTTATTACTTGAACAATATTTGCATATCCATAGTAAAAATGTTGTCAAATATATTGCTATCGGTGGAGGAGATTCTGTGTCAATGAATGAAATTATTATGATTTTTTGTCATTACATCATAAAGTTCACCTTCTGGTACCTTGGCTTTACTCGATTTGAAAAAGTCATTGCCCTATTTCCCATGTTTGCATGGATTTGAAGAACATGTTATTGAGACATTCTTATACAGTCAGATTTCCTTTCTTCATACTGGCCCTTAACTTCTTTTCAAGTGAGAGATCTCTTAATTAACATGGCTTCAAAGATACAAAGCCTACAGACTTGTTATTGACTGGAGAAGTACCAACAAAGATACCACTTGAACATCTTGACTTTGGAATAAGCACTTACTGATCTAAATAAACACACACACACTTACACACACACACACACAAACACACACACACACACACACACGCGCACACACACACACACACACTTACAGGAAGGAAGGACAGACATCTTTTTTAAGTTTCCAGCTACCAAATCCACCTCATAAAGTCTAGCAGAAGACACCAGCTAACCCAAGGTGCCATTCAGTAAAATTGACCCTAAAACCACATGGTTCATAAATTCACTTTTTAACGGCACAGCCATGTCTATGCCTATCCCAGGAAATATAATTAATAATGGTGAAGTATAATATCACAAATGAACAGGCTTCAAAAAATGGGTTTACATATTGATAAACAGAAAACCAGAGAGCAAGGAAACAAATGAGTCTTCCTCTCCTCGGTAAAGCAAATCATTAATAAAAGTCATGAAAATAAGTGTGCCATAAGGAGTAACACATTCAGTGGTATCTAACAAATACCCTTCTTCCCAATAGTAGATAGGGAAATTTTCAAGAGGAGGAATATGTGAAGGCAAATGAAAGTAGCGAATTGTAGGTTTGATATATATAAAAAATTATTCAAATCTGAAAGTGCAATATTTTCTCAGAAAATAAATTTGAATCAAATGGAGGTGAGATATTGTTTCCATATCCAGAAGGATGGATTTAATGTGAAAAATATTTGGAAATCATAGCCATAAATAGAAGTGGTTAAAAAATATGCCCTACCTTTTCAACTACTGATTCTTCATCATGTGTCTCTTCGTCATGTACAGAACTTATGGATTTTAATCTCTGTCGTTGGGATGATGATATTTCATCATCAGCTCCTATATTGCAAATAATTAAATTTGTATTTAATTTATTGTTGTACATAGATTCAACAAAAGAAAAATTGCATCCCTCAGCTGCAGAAACAAAACAATAATAGAAATAATATATACTGACAAAATACAATATTGTATAGTAAATTTTACCATTTAATACTGTTTTATTCTACCAAAGATTTTGCCTAGTTAATTTACCAGATACATGTTTAAAACAGCAGAAATTTGATAAAATTGTCTAAATTTCTTTCTTTTGAGAAACTTGAGCATGAATTTTCATGTTCAAGTTCCTCAGAAGAAATAAATTCATGATATTCATCAATGAAACAAATCAATATGTTAGAATTATATAACATAAAAAAAGAAATGATCTAAAATAGTTTTATTGTAGATAATTTCTCTCTTTTTTATGCTATATAAAAGCTAATTCTAACATATTGATCGGTTTCAGTGACAAATGTCATGAATTTATTTGTTTCAAATAAATTAACTGAGAGCAGAAAGTTATTACACCAGTGGAAAATTTAGTTTTTTTTTTCTCTGAAGAATGAAACTAGATCAATACAACATATTTATAAATACAATACAATAATTATAAGATGTTTTCAGAGTAATTATAAACACATACATATAAATGAACCTATTAATAGTAAAAATAAAATAAAATTGATGTTTAGACGCATAACAGCTTTGAGATAAGAAACTTTCTCCATATTTACAACATAAGTACCAATTCTCCTATGATGACAGCAAGGTGGCAGCATAAGTATCAGTGGCACACTGTAAGTGTGAATAATTAAATAGTCAAACAAATTTTCAGACTTGATGATGGACAATTCTGACATTTGTGTTCCTTTCAATGAGTACACAATGGAAAAAGTTAAGACTGTTTACTGCAGAGATATTTGCTTCATGGTCAAAATTATGATGCCAAAAAGTGACAAGACACTAAGTTTAATCTAAACTGGAATCATAATTCTTATAATAGTTTCAAATTTTGACACATAGCCACCAATTTCAGAGGAAGGGTTAAGTTGATTTCATCGACCCCAGTTTTCAAATGGTACATATTTTATTAATCCCAAAAGGATGAAAGGTAAAGTTGACCTCAGCGGAATTTGAGCTCAGAACACAAAGACAGACAAAATATCACTAAGCTTTTTTCCCAGCATGCTAACAATTGTGCCTCCTCACCGCCTTAATTCTTATAATTGATGTAAATACAACTACCATGAAATTAATCGGTTGTTATTACCAGTGATTGCTTAGGAAAGAACAATGGTCACCAATCTTAAATATCTAGTGGTCACTCCAGAATAAAAAAAATAGTTGAAGTCATGGGAGAAGACTCATGATAGAGGATGACAGTATACTTTAAGAGCTTATTCAGAGGTGGTCAGATTTTTCATGACTTAATTTCAGGAGGGAGGGCATGCATACATGATTTTGATTTTTTCTTTTTTTTTTCTTTTTTTTTTACATGATGTGGGTCAGTGATTGGTAAGAAAGAGAAGAAGAAACCACAATTCATGATTACTGTCTGACCAAAAGCCTGATCTGAATGACTGGAGTAGACAAGATTTCACTAGAGAAATTCTGGTTAGTTAAACCAAGCGATGTTTAAGCCAACTACATTCAATCAACAGACTTCTTCACAGTTTCTGCATGGCAGAAAGCTCACTCAAAGTTTAGATTGGCTCTAGACGAGATTCCACAAATTGGGATAGAAATCAAAATGACAGAACTGTGCACCAAACTAGTTAAGCACGTGACTATGCCAGCAAGTATAGCGGACCTAAAGTCATTTATTGTACACAATATATGGTTCACCTTGAAAAGGATTTCTACTAGCATTTCTGTTGTTATCAGCCCCTGGTCACCGCTGATCAATCAGCTTCATGTTCAAACACATTCCAGTGGTAACCATCTTGTCATTTTAGGAGTAGATAGAACAGCGTTATCTATGAGGGGGTGCTGAGAATGTCCTGCTTTGAGTAAAGGAAAATACTGGAGGATCAGTTAATTAAGATTTTATTCAACATATTCCCCTCTCAGATTCACACACTTATTGCAGGTTTTCTAAGCTCAGTAAAAGAACTCAGAAGGTTGGGCCTTCAACTAGGTTTTTCACAATATCCTTAAAGCCAGGAACTTTAGTCTGGGTTTCAAGGGCCTTAAAGCCAGGTGCAATAGTCTGGGTTTCAAGGGCCTGCAATTGTTCAATATCCTACCAGGCAACCTTAGAGATCTACATCGTGTTGATGTGGGAGTTTTCAAGGAATGTCTGGACAAGTTTCTATCTGAGATACCAGATGAATCCACATCACAGCAGCAGATGTAAAGAAGCTCCGTCCAACTCGCTACTTTACCAAAAATAATACTGGAAACAACACCGAGTAACTACAGGTGGTGCACCAACATGACCTCAACCCTCAGCTGAAACCAGTAAAAAGATAAAAGATAAAAAGATATATATATATATATATATATATATTATATGTATATATTATATATATATATTATCTGTCTCTCTCTATCTATCTTATATATATATATATATATATATATATATATATATATATATATATATATATATATATATATATATATATATATATTACTAAATGTTTCAAGTACATGTACTTATCGTGCTACTAATAGTTTCCCACACATGCGTACGTTCCTCTATCAACCCCATTACTAAATAGTGCCCTTCTTTTTGCGAGGAAATACACTAACCTTAGCATGAATTAAATTAACCTTATACTAGCGGCCCGTAAATCCATAATTAATTTTGACAACAAATTCTGGACGAGAAAAGATACTCTCAGTTACTTTGATATCATAATGGATGCCGCAGACGCCACCCAAGTGACTGACCTTGTTGCAATCTATCTTCTATCCGACCTGCATGGTGAATTTCCTGAAATTGGGTGAGGATTCTATAGAGACGATGCACTTTTCATCATAAAAAATGCATCCAATAGAAAATTAGAACTACTTAAGAAAAGTTTTATATGTTTTTCAAAAGGCATGGTCTTTCTATCTCCATCGAGAGGGAAAATAATTCAATTAACTTCTTAGACGTTAACTTCAATTTAACAACTAGATTGCATGAACCTTTCAGGAAAACTAATTCTAATTTAAGTTATATTAACTTCCTAAGTAACCATCCAAGATCAATTTAAAACGCACTAGCCTTCATCATTAGTAAGAGACTAACCTATTTATCGTTTAATGTAGAAATATTTAATATGTATGCAAACCACTACGACACTACTCTAGCAAACGTTGGATATAGGGATAAAATGGAATACCATCAACCTAACAACATTAATGAATATAACACAACTATTTATAAGTAAAAAAATATGACTGTTAAAGTTTATAATCCCACCATAACTAGTAATATAATTAATAATAAGCATATAACTAGTAACAAACAATTAAAAATGATAACAAACCCAAGGTCATTTCAAATTAAAATAATAGTACCAATCATAATAATAGAAAAACCAATACTAAGCTATTTCATAAACCCAAGATAAATAAAAATAATCAACCAATTTGCAATTATAAGGATCTCTACAATGATGAAAACATAATTAATAAACATATTGAAATGAATAACCAATTAATCTCTTCCGATACCAGCACCACTGCTAATCCATATAATGCTCTGAATAATAATATTAAACCAAATACTGACTTCATTAGCTCTAAAAAAATATAAAAGGGATTACAACATACCTATAAATAACAAACACCCTGATAAATCTAATAAAATATGGTTTATTATTCCATATGCAATGCAAATTTAAAATAACATTGTTAAATCTATATTTAAAGTCATTCATAAATACTTTATCATTGATAATAGATATAATGAAATAATAAACTACAAAACTGTTAAGATTGGTTTTAGCCTAACTCCTAGCTTATTTACAATCATATCATCAGTTAACAACAAGAAATTAAATAAATTCTACACCAATAGAAATGCCCATAGCAATAATTCTACTAATTCCCCTGAACTTAAACTATATCTCCCAAACTCCACTAACCCTAATAATTACGCTCATATAAATCCCAATAATGGAACCACGATAACCCATAGTAACACTACTAATACAAATTCCTCTAATAGATTCACACATAACAATATTTATGAAAATCGTGATTGTAGAGTTAAAACTAATTGTAAATTTAAGAATTCATGTAAAAGAAAAAATGTTGTATATCAATGCACTATTATAGTTCAGTGTAAAAAATATTTTTCGCAACTTTATATACAACTTATAAATGTACTTTACTTCCTAACCTTTTTACATTGTACTTTATTTGTATTGTAATTTACACTATAATCTCTATTTATTCTTTCATTTATTACTCTAATTCTATTTACCTACTCTATCGTACCACCAACCAACCTGCAAACCCCTCGCCCAAACACTTAAAAATATAAAGCATAAAAAGCATCATTCAGTCTGCTGTGATGAATATACAAAAAAAAACCATACAAAACATCTAGGGGTATATTTTTTCCCCTCTGAAGAGATTATGTTCAGAAATATGAATTTAATATTTGATTAATGTAACTGAAACAGCTGTAAGGGATAATGATCGATTTGTTGCTGATAATAAACTCTTATTAACTTCGAATTCTCCATTTTCTTCTTCCTCATTTACATGAATATAATCTACAGTTTATATACAAACCTATTATTTTAGGGAAATCATTTCCCAAAAAAATAATAGGTATTGAACCAGTATTTCCTTGGATGACACCATCCTTTCACGAGGCTAACATAACCTGTAACTGAATTACATCCTGAATTACATGAATTACATTCTCCGTTTTCCTTTTCTCTTGGACTTTCCTCTGTCACCTGTCTCTGAAGAAGAGCTTTGCTCGAAACGTAAAACAACTTTCTTTCCTTCCCTGAGCAAACTCACAAAGCGTATACATTAAACATCTGTGGTCGATAACACACACACACACACACACACACACACACACACACACACACACACACACACACACACACACATACACACACACACACATATATATATATATATATATATATACCTTGGTGGTAAACTGAAAGAATTAGTTCTTGATGTTGCATGGGCAGATAAATAGTTACTTTTTATAGGGTTCAATAGCTCAGTACCATATTTTTGGTGAGAATATATTCGTACAAAATCTATGGCATCAGACAATTGAATTCTATTAAAATAAAGTGTGTGTGTGCACGTGTGTGTGTGTGTGTGTGTGTGTGTGTGTGTGTGTCTGTCTGTCTGTCTGTCTGTCTGTCTGTCTGTCTGTGTCTGTGTCGGTGTGCGCACGTGCGTGCTCGTGTGTGGAGAGGAAAAGAAATGAAGAGATAGAGAGATGACATATTTGAGGACAAATGCTTGAATAGCTGAAAATAATGGTTGTGTAAGCTGACTTGGACCGAGAAAGACTTGCTCGTTTATTGAAGAAATGATTTGTTGAAATTTCTTAGGGCTACAAATGTACCAATGATAAATTGCTTCCTCGTTATATTACTTACTGTTTTCTTCTGATTCTTCTGTTCCTTCTGTTTTTAGTCTCTGAAATAATATGATGGAAGTAGAATAAATTTTTCTATGATCTTCAGTTTATGTGATTGATAGAATATTTTAAAGTCAAATATTTAAGCAGTGATCAAAGGTGAGAATTGTTTCAACAATCTATTTAATAACTTTTTTCTAGCATTTTTGTCTCTTAAAAGTAATTATAGTTGTGTGATGCATATAAACAAAATAGTAAATATATTACTACATACATACATGCATACATACATACATAATTCATACCAATAATAATTAGAGCACTAGGTTTTGTTAGTAAATGCTTAAAGGAGAATGGGATTTTCAGAAAGAGAAATCAACCGACTAATTCGTACATTACGAGTGCAATATGTGAGTGGAACAGTAAAAATATGCATGACTTTCTCGAGTTCCAAATGTGAATTTGCCTGTGTTAACTACATTCCAAAGACGGAGCTTTGTATCTTTGTTGGAAACCAGCTCCCTCCTCAGTGGAAGTTTTATAATTATTAAAAAATAGAAGAGATATACATACATACATACATACATACATACATACATACATACACACATACCTGCATGCATACATACATACATACATACATACATGCATACATATTTTGTCTAAAACAGTCAACGTTTCTCATTCACAACGCTCTTACAGTCTATCATGCACAGAAATAAATTCATTACATCTACATCCTGTTTTGCTTCCAATTCCACATAAAGATCGCTCCCAAAATGCCTTTTTAAACATTGGATATTACATTCACACAATGGCCACATGCAAAACCCCTTCATTCATTCATTCATTCCAACCAAATAAAGCTAACGTTTTTCAAGGTGTATTTTCTACTCTCTTCAAAATGCTAACTTCGTCATTAGTTGCTACTCGCCTTAGCAAAAACAAAACACAGAGATATTCCAGTTGTAGTTACCCATAATCTCAGAAACCACATTATCAGCCAAATTAGAGTCACAAATTATAGAATTTATTATTAGACACAAATTATAGACATTAGAGTCACAAATTATAGACATCCAAAGACAACCACCATATCTTAAAAGACTTATCAAAGGCGAAATTTACATCAAAATAATGCAGTTAACAAAATGTGGAGACCTTCGTTGTAAGACTTGCAAATTTACTGAACAGGACAAAATCCCAAATTTTCAGAATGGGAAGGGATGGAAGATTAATGCAAACATGAATTGCTAAACTAAACATCCCGTTGACTGCATAATGGCCCACAATACAATGGAAATCATTTTGGCTATGCAGGATCAAAATGAATAGACCAGGTTTGGGTGCATAAGCAACAAGTCAATGATTCCTTTCTTAGAAACGTTCTGTGTAGTCAAAATATAAGCATTTGAACAAATTAAAAGTACAAAATATTCCCTTTTCTCAAAGCAAAAGAAGAAAATAATCAATTCTAAATCCGAAACTAAGCTGGAAATAATAAACACCACTTCTAAAATGAACTACCTCTAAATGGATTATCTAATAACTCAAGTTTAAACGACTGTAAACAGCGAAAAGCACTTAACATAATGCAAAACCTTCTTTCCATAAGATCTATATCAATCTGTTGCTTTAAATTTTTTTATGTAATTATTACTTTTTAATTTAAGAAAGTCTTTCTTTGAATATAGTGACTGTTTCAAGAAATATTTTTCTGAAAGCACAACACACACACACACAAACACACACACACACACACACACACCATCATCATCATCATCATCATCATTTAGCGCCCGTTTTTCATGCTAGCATCGGTTAGATCGTTTTACTTGAACTGGTAAGCTGGTAAGCCGGAGTGCTGAACCAGGCTCCAATTGTCTGTTTACCTGCATATCCATCTACCTATATATATATATTGGCCTACATAACATTCTACTAACAAATCTACCAGTGTATGTATATACTGTAGGTATTGGATTGGGGTATCACACCATCTGCGTGTATTTTCTATCTAGTACAGAGGTTGTTTCATTTATGAGGATGTACACCTGTATTTGAGTGAGTGATGGGTCCTTCAGGTGCTTGGATAAAATGTGGATGTCAAACCGGCCTAGTGTGCTTCCACGGTGATCTTTGGCATATTGGTAGAGTATGGAGGACTCTTTTTTGTCATCATATTGTCTCAAATGTTAATTTAATCTCTCCGTAATGTTTCTAGATGTCTTACCAATGCATGTCATGTTCTTGTCTTTACAAACACCCTCTATGCACCTTATGCTGTAGAATACATTTCTAGTTCTACAGTTAATGCCAGGGTTAATCTTAGATACCATGCAGTTCTCACTGGTGCATGTGGTATTCTCGAAGGTGTACGTCCTACGTAACTGTGATCTGATGGAGCTCCCGACATTTCAACGGTCTTAATGTTGAGTTCGGTCTCCTTCCAGAGCTTTCCTAAATCAACGGGATAGTTCTCCATATGCTGTGGTCTCTACAAGCATCATTCCTTGATATTTGTCAGCTTTGTACCATGTGTTCGCCCAGTTTACTTCGTCACAAACTCTCTGTATCCTATTCCAGTCTTTACTTCTGTATCTAGGACAGGTGCCATTGGTTTCATTACACATAATGCTATCTAACTTCTTTCTAGCTCCTCTGTATCATCAAACCCTATCTTTCTGATCATATCCAGAGAATTGCATGTAGTGCATGAAGTTCTGTACATGTTTCCTTGTTTTATAGGATTCGCATACGGGGAACACGTCATTCATTATCCTAACTAAGTCTACTATCAGTATGTTGATCTTCATGTTGTGTGACAAAGCTGAGTTCTTGTGAACAACATATTTAGAAGCTATGGATTTCATGTAATAGAAGTGGAGGAGCTGCATTTTGTTGTTCACAGTCTCTAACTAAAATTTAGTATCAAGGACAGGGAGTCTATTGTTAGGGTGCCTAGTGAGGTAATCTATAGTTACCTTGATATTTTGGTGGATGAAGTTAGGTATGTGCTGGATGCTCTCCATTATGCTCCTCTCAATTTCTACATTACTGCTATTTTGCACCATCATTTATTAATTCCTTTTTGGTTTTTAATTGCTAACGAGCCACCTATATTATAATGTTATTAATATATCTTAATATATTAACATATCATTAGAATATCTTTTTGCATTGATAATATACACTTTAATCATTTTGAATTTTAGCGCTTGCTTATCAAATTTTTTCTTCTCATGAAATATTACGAGGTAGGCTATCTCTTTAACCCTGAGTAGTGGTAGAGGCCTCTGACAAGAAACAAGATCCTTCTGATCAAATTTCGAAATCATGTGATAAGGCTTTTTCCAACTATTTCATTCTGTGAGTTTATCTCACAAGGAAAAGATCGTTTAGCTCACTGTGTTCAAATCCCGTAAATATCATGAGGTTAGTGTTTTTTGTGGCTTCTGAGTTAAATTTTGACTCTCATTTCTAGCAATTCCCGGTGCTATCTTGCACCATAATTTATTAATTCCTTTTGGTTTTTAATTGCTAACGAACCACCTATATTATAATGTATTTAATATATCTTAATATATTAACATATCATTATAATATCTTATTGTATATATATAATATATATATATGTATATATATATATATATATATATATATATATATATATATATATATATATATATATATATATATATATACATACATACATACATACATACATACATACACTACCAGGTGTTATGGGACAGTTCAAGAGAAATTCAAGCAAAGCTGATCATTTGTAACTTATCTACAAGTGAGTCTAGAAATAATCTTCATGTTACCTATTCATGTTCATGAAGTAGCAGTGTGTGCCATAGACAAATGAATGCTAAAGCTGCACGGGGTCCCCTCAATGAACAAGTTTATTGTTCAGGTAGTAAACTACAAAATTCTTATATTCATCCATTTCCTGTGATTCAGGTCTCTTTGTGGTCCCAGAAGACAAAATGGAAAAGGCATTGCCACAGAGGGTGGCGAGGGAGATGCACTGGAACAGCGACTCTGACTCACGAGGCTCACTCTTGCAGATAGCTGTCTCCACCCCGCTAGGAGTGAGCAGGGATATGGTCCGGGGGCCGAGAACACCGGAGGTCTTCATTGCCACAGGGTCGACTGCAAACCTGTCAGAGAGCGACAGATACTTTGACATAGTACCATATGCTGCTCTTTGTGACGATCCTATTCAATAATTAAAATTGGATTTTAATTATCTTTTTATCTTGTCTTGATTTTATCTTTTCTGCAATATACTAGTAGTAGTTTTTTTTTCTTTCCTCTTTTTTTTTTCTTTTGAGTACACAAAAACTCAGTATTTTAAGGAAAATGGAATTGATGATTGTTGCTGAGTGCGTTAATCAGTAAACATGAAAGGGGATATGAGCAATGTAGTGAAACTACCTCCCGCCATTAGATACAAACTACTATCGCCATTACATACAATCTTCTCATTTAAATATAAATAAATGCGAGCGTAGTAGAGAACCCATTCCTTGACATCACGTGACTGACCATTATTCGAATCGGCAACTTCTTCGAACCGTTCCCGCCAGAACGCAAACTGACCAATCATGGCCCCTAATAAGGTCACGTGATAGAGTAAAATTCTAAAGGCATTTGGAGCCCTCTTAACGCTATATATAGATCAACTCATACCCAATAATTTGTCTCGGTCCAGTTTCTCTTTGAGAACTGTTCCGTGTACCACACGACAGCAGCAGCAGTTCCAGCGACCACTTCAGCAGCTTCGTCCAGCCACGATGACCTCCGCCGTCGCCACATCAGCAACAAGAGTCTACTACTACTATCCAGCATCATCATCATGACCAACACGATTAATACCAAGCAGCCTCTACGCTACCAGCGTCAACATGATTTACTATGTACACCAAACCAAACTCCGCGGCACATCTCTCTCTTCGATTCTGTTAGGTGACTTAGCTTCACCACAGTAAACAAACAGACAAGAGAACCACAGCCAGCGACGAACATCTGTATAACAAGAATCACGGCTAGGCATCGAT
>NC_142928.1:87837910-87845410 GCF_046866305.1 Octopus bimaculoides
GGCCGCAGTTTCATGACTGAAACAAGTAAAAAGACAAATATACAAGGGTTGGACAAAATAATGGAAACACCATAAAATTTCAAACAAATTTATTTTAATATGGTGAAGGACCGCCTTTGGCAGTAATTACAGCTTGAATTCTACGAGGTATGAACTCGTACAAAATTTGATTTGTTTCCTAAAGAATTTTTGTCCATTCTTCAGTTAAAACAGTCTCCAGTTCTTGTAGTGATGATGGTGGAGGATACCGACTCCTTTCTTGTTTTTCTAAAATGCACCATAAATGTTCAATAATATTGAGATCTGGGGACTGTGGTGGCCAGATAAGATGTTTAACTTCACTAGAATGTTCCTCGCGCTATTCAGTAACAACTTTAGCTGTGTGAATTGGTCCATTATCATTCTAAAAGATTACGTTTCCCTTCAGAAACAGTTCCGCAACCATAGGATGAATTTGATCAGATAAAATGCTTAAATAGTTTTGACTATTAATTCTGCCATGAAAAAATCATTGGACCGGCGGATTTCCAAGATATAGCTCCCCATCCCGATCATCATAGATCCTCCTCTATGTTTAACAGTTGGAAGGCAGTCTGGGTCAAATACTTGTTTTGGCTGTCTCCACACGTATACTCGGCCGGTGGTCGGAAATAAGGTAATGGATGACTCGTCCGAGAAAATAACATTCTTCTACTGCTCTGGGGACCAATTCTGTATGTTTTTACTCCACTCTAAACGCTTTGCAACGCTTGTTTTTGAAAGTAGCGGTTTTCTGATTGCAACCCTCCTTTGAAATCCGGCTTTGTGCAGCTCCCGGCGAACAGTTTTTGTGGAAACTGGGTTCTCGAGGTGGTCATTAAGCTCTGCAGTAATTTTGGGTGCTAGCACCTTTCTAACAATTTGCGTGATCCTCGTGATCCTTTTCTAACAATTCGCGTAAGAGCCCGACGGTCCCTATCTGAAAGTATTGTTTTCTTCCGGGGTTTTGTTTTGATGAGGAGGTTTTTCCTCTCTTTCTCAAAGGCTGTCATTATTTTCGAGACAGTACTTCTTGATACACCAAACATTTCGGCTGTTTTCGTTACGCTAGAGCCTGCCATACGAGCACCAACAATTTGACCTCTTTGAAAGTCCGATAGATCTGTCATTTTAATGAATTTTAATTACCTTTTTCTGATGATATCTGAAAAGAAACAGCAATTTTAGCAACCCTAATAATAAATCAAAAATAAACAAGCTTTTGACGGTTTTATAGATATTTCAAAATTATGGTGCTATGATGCTAGGTGTTTCCATTATTTTGTCCAACCCCTGTATATGAGAGAGAGAGAGAGAGAGAGAGAGAGAGAGAGAGAGAAGAGAGAGAAGAGAGAGAGAGAAGAGAGAGACGAGAGAGAGAAGAGAGAGAGAGAAGAGAGAGAAGAGAGAGAGAGAGAGAGAGAGAGAGAGAGAGAGAGAGAGAGAGAGAGAAGAGAGAGAGAGAAGAGAGAGAGAGAAGAGAGAGAGAGAAGAGAGAGAGAGAGAGTCCACGCACAAGAGTCCAGAAATACAGTACATGTGAACTGTCCGATATTTTTTGCACGACAACTATAAATAGACTTGATTAGCCGGTTAAATCAGTGGCTGCCATCTACTCCATAATTGTCATAGAGATGATTAACCAGTTAAAAATAACTCATAGAAATAAATTATGGAGTTGTTTCAAAATTTACGTAGAACTGAAATCGTATTGTGATGTACACAGCTTTATGTGTTTAATAAAAAGAAAACAAATCAAGGCATTATTCAAGTAGAATACTCAAATACAACGCGTAATATGAGCCAAGGTTATAAAGCCCTCTCTTCGTGATCGTTTGACCAGCTAGAAAATCACTGAAATCCCGCTCAAACCATTGAAGGTGAAGGAATACATTGAATAATGCGATCTTTGATGCGCTTTGTGTGTGTGTGTGTGTGTGTGTGTGTGTGTGTGTGTGTGTGTGTGTGTGTGTGTGTGTGTGTGAATGATTGGTTGGGTAAAACGGTCACAGCTGAAACGTTATTGATAACAAGTCTATCTACTAGAGCTAACATAGAGCTAAATACCTTCAACAACAGCTGCTGCAGCAACAACAACGACGATGATAGAACATGATAGCCATAAAAGGAAGGAATGAACAACTTATTTGTGGACTAGAGAAATATGTTGACGTAACATTCACAGAAATTACGACTGAATACAAGGAACATTATTTTTCTTGTGAACAAGGACATTCTTTTTTTTTTATTCTTTTACTTGTTTCAGTCATTTGATTGCGGCCATGCTGGAACATGGACACAGTATGTCAAGTTAAAAAGTGTATGATACATATACAGACGAACGGGAAAACGTATTTTAAGTACACAGGGAAAACAGACACAGATAGTCCCTAATTCCTCATCAGTTATCAACCGGATGGTATTACACAGTTTCGCATATATACCTATATGTATGGATATGTGTCTGTATATATATATATATATGTGTGTGTGTGTGTGTGTGTGTGTGTGTGTTTGTGTGTGTGTTTGTGTGTGTGTGTGTGTGTGTTTGTGTGTGTGTGTGTGTGTGTGTGTGTGTGTGTGTGTGTGTGTGTGTGGAGGCGCAATGGCCCAGTGGTTAGGGCAGCGGAGCGAAGACATGTTACGACATGTTACGATACAGCTAGAGAAATTTGAAAAGAAAATACGAAACCGGTTATTTCTCCAAATACAATGTTTCTATACTCAAAATTTTATAACATTTTTCTAACATAACGATTTAAATATATACTTTAACCATGTAACACAAGTCTTCTGTAGTTTTTTCACTCTTGTTTATCTTTTATACATCCAACCACGTCCTTTCACATACCAACTTTCTCACCTATATATATATATATATATATATATATATATATATACACACATACACACACATATATATATACATACGTATATATATACGCATACATACATGCATACATGCATACATACATACATACATACATACATACATACATATATACACATACATACAACTGAACTTTGGGAGGGGCATTATGCCGGTAATAATAAACACACGTACTGGTTCGATCCATTATTGTTAGTTAATGGGTTAGTTACACTACTAACAAATTTATCGATCAGCCGTTTTCTTTTACTTAGTTTTTCTAACTTGTATGTTAAACACTTTGATCAAACAGTTAATCGATAGTTCAAATGTTCGGTATTGTTCATGTTGTTATTTCTTTTTTTGTCAAATAATTATTTCATCGCATTTTTGCAATCTCTTCAGTGACACGTCTTTCTACTTCCATTTCTTTTGAACTTATGTTCCAGCGTTGGAATTTGACCGAGATCTGCCCGAGATGAGTATGTATGTGCATGTCTGTATGTGTGTGTGCTTATGCGTAAGTGTGTGCGTCCGTATGTGTGTATGTGTTTTTTTTATAGTGATTAGTCACATACCACGGTTTCATTGTTATAATAGCAATTTCTACCCTTATTATCGGCAAGCTTCGATGCAGAAAATTATTTTCTGCAGAATCATTTCCGACTTCGGCACGCCAAAACGAAGACATTTGAAAGATACCCACCAAATATAATTGATAGAACTGTATGCATGCTCTCTCTCGGGAGGATGTCTCTTGTATAGTTCTGCAAATTATATTTTCTATGACGGTCACACTGAGGATTTGCAGACATTTACGTAATGTAAATGGTAACAATGAAACTATGGTATGCGACTAATCGCTATATTTTGTATCTTTTCATTTGTCTTGCTCGCAATACGTTCTGGCGTTTGCCGAATTTTCTTGAGAACAATTTTTATTAGTGGTCAGACCATATGGCGTCTGTTTAAATTGCAGTTCCTGAGGCATACCTGTACTGGTTGTCAAAGAAAGATATTTTCGACCTGCCATAATGAATCTCATAGACATGTCCAGCCTTTCCAGCTAAAATACTGTTTACCAGGAAGTAGAAATCTTTCAAAGTGTAAGCACATCAAAATTGAAGTATAACCAAAATATGCAGAAAGCATAACAACCAAAGCGAGTAAAACAAGCATCACGTAATAACGTGATGCTTGTTTTACTCCATAAATTGTGTCCTAGACAAGACCTTAAACAGCTTTCAGGGGTGAAGCTCCAGTTCGGAAGTTTAGGAATTTGGAAGAGTATGGAGATCCTCGTTAATCCTCACTGTTCCCATGTCTGTTCTAGCCCAGGGTGAGAGAGTTTATGAAGGGCTCCAGTCATAAGTCAAGTAGTAGAAAGTGATCATGGTAGGCAGGACACGGATCCGTAGACGTATGTCACACAGACCACCAGTGTGTGGACATACCTTGATGTCACATGAACAGATCCCTTTTCTTAAGGGTTAAACAAGCCTTGTGCCCCAAATGGCAAACTTGGGAGAAGAAACATGGGTAAACTGTAAATAAATCGGCAGAATGCAACAAGAAACCACAGATGTATCATTCCCAAGAAAAAATCATGAATCTTCAGGCTTTTGCGTGGAGATTCATGGTACATGAAGAAAGAGAGATCCATAATTACGATTCACGAAGGCCTCCTTCAATATAGCAACACTATTCACCCATCACATATTGAGACGCAGCAAAAGAGGAAGTTCGCAACACACAAATAAAGATCAAATAGCTCCATTACATAACTGATACATTATAACAGATTTTAAACAACTCAGCCATTGACAACTACACACAGATGGTACTATAATGGTACATATAATGATACATTTTAGGTACTATAATGGTACTACAATGGTACATTTTAGGTACTATAATGAAAACATTAACAAACCCATAGAAATAATATAAGAAATAAGATGAATAGTTATTTCCTCAAGGAAAATCTATCCTGAAACGCTATACATATGCGATAGATAAAATAACAAAACTACGACTAAATACATCAAAATTAGGAATATTGTGCAGTCATTAAAAATTGTCTCTTAATAGTGGATAGGTTTCTAGTTAAAATAGTCAAATATTTATTGAAACCTCCAACTATATATCCAAAGAGTGTCAGGTGTGCATCATTTTCCACACATATTAAATATATTTAAAATATTTATTGAAAGTAATTGTCCATTGCCTCTATTATATATTCTGAATATTTTGTAACTTTTAAATTATAGATTTAAAATAAATGCTCGTGACAAGGTAGATGTGTTAACACAAATTCGCAAGATTCAACATGAGACTCATTCGAAAAATAATAGCCAATGATGTCATTTCTGTTCCATATTTTTTCAGGCTTTGCATTGTTTGTAAGCCTTTCTAAAATACCAAACGAACAATATGTAAAACGGTAATATTGTTTTACCAGTTATACATCTCTATAACTGTTTTAATTCCAAATACCAGTATTGAGAAAAGCATTACAACTGATTTTTCATCAAAGAGGACGAAGGGTAAGAAAAGTCAGTAATTTCCTATTTGACGTTCGTAAAATCATAGTCATCCATAAAGTTTGTTTCAATAAAACATTTCATAATTGTAAATAGTACACGCTGCGAACAGCGAGTAAAAAGTTAGGAAAAATGTTAGACTTATTTTGAATAGAGATTCGCCCTGGGCACATGTGAAAATTCTTCAACAATCCACGGCGGGCACACCAAGCAATACAAGTCGCTGAATCTGGCAAAGATTGAGTCAGCGTCGTAGTTGTATGCCTTTCATTTGTTATCTGCAGATCTGTAAGTATTTCGTTGGGATTCGCAACAAAACGATGAGCAGCAGGCTCGTCCACGACATACGCTAATCGAGTTGATATGAAATTGAAACTAAAACAAATTCGATATTACGACTGTCAAATAGGAAATTACCGGAAGTTCTATTGGCGATCTTTATTGTGCCACAGAGATAAATACTGTTGATTAAATAAGAAAAATGTTAATAATTTACCTGTGCTTTAACAAGTGAGGAATAAAGTCCGTCTTGTTTCATTAATTCTTCGTGGATTCCTCTCTCGACAATTACTCCACCTTTGAAAGCTAAAATCATATCTGCTGATCGAATTGTTGATAATCTGTGAGCAACAACTAATGTAGTACGACCGCTCTGGACCTGTAAATTTTATTTGGAGAAAGAATATATGCATCCCCGTGTGTTTAACGTGTAAATGTTAAATAATTAGTTGAATGTTAAATAGATAATTAACAGAATGCAAAGACTGATTGTGAAAATGTTATAAGGTGTGTAAGACAAACAAGACGTACCTTGTCAAGTGCACTCTGCACAATCATTTCACTTTCGGTGTCTAGGGCTGAAGTCGCTTCATCAAGCAACAAAAACAAGGGTTTTCTAACTAAAGCACGTGCAATAGCGATTCTTTGTTTCTGGCCTCCACTCAGTTGCGTTCCTCTTTCACCAACTAATGTATTGTATTTCTAGAAATTTAAAAATTTGTTCTTTAAAGTTTGTTAATATCTATTAATTGCAAAATAACATTCTAAGGTATATTTACGAAGCAGTCTTTTTTATAAGAGCATTTAGTGTGATAATTTTGGTAATAATTGGTATTGAAATACTCAATGTATAATTTTCTGAATACAAAGCAGAGAAATCAAGAGATACCATAATTGAATATTATATTACTCTTGTAAATGTTTTTGATATCAACAACGTTTTTGTTTTGTTTTGCTTTACTTTACTTTTTACAGAATAAAATATGATATAAAGATAGGATGAATACGGCTGCTTGTTTTGTTTTGTTTTTTAGATGCATACTAATTTTTTATTAATTACATTATGACCAACAATCAGATAATGCAGTTGTCCAGATGCTGGTTTTTATCACAAAAACTAATCAGATGAACTGTTCAGACAAGACTGTGCATTCTAAAATATCAAAATCTGTGCAATCATTTCTCTTGTAATATATAATGTGTGTAAGGCGGTGAGCTGGCAGAAACGTTAGCACGCCGGGCGAAATACTTAGCGGCATTTCGTTTGTCTTTACGTTCTGAGTTCAAATTCTGCTGAGGTCGACTTTGCTTTTCATCCTTTCGGGGTTGATAAATTAAGTACCAGTTGCGTACTGAGGGCGATCTAATCGACTGCCCCCCTTCCCCAAAAATTTCGGGCCTTGTGCCTAAAGTGAAAAGAATATGTGTGTGTGTATAAAACAAGTTTAAAATATGCCCAACACATTCCTTTCAAACTAGAAGCTTATTTAAAAGAATAAAGTTGTTGTCACCTACCTTTCAAATCGAAACTACGTTCCTTCTATGCAGAGAAGAGACTTAACAAAAGAATTTACTAGGCTATTTAATATTCTTTTCTACTCTAGACACAAGGCCGAAAATTTGGGGGAAGGGGGCCAGTCGATTAGATCGACTCCAGTACGCAACTGGTACTTAATTTATCGACCCCGAAAGGATGAAAGCAAAGTTGACCTCGGTGGAATAGGCTATTAAACATTCAAAAAATCATGATTTCGTTTGTAAATGTACTATTTACAAATTCCATGGAATCTT
>NC_142928.1:87850410-87896016 GCF_046866305.1 Octopus bimaculoides
AGAGAGTGGGAAACATAATCAGGTGACAGGTAGTTTTTTCTTTTTTGTTCAAGAAATTTTTCCTCAACTTTGATCCGTTTGTAATTGACATTGCTAATAAAATATCTGTATAATTTTTGGTATTTAACAATCAATATTTTTTCTCTATTGGATTCCAACTCAATTTTTTTCCCACACTAATATCTAATTTGACCATTTTCAATTTTCAAAAAATTGTATGTAAACTGAGCCAAGACTAATTTCAATAATTTATTTTCTTTAACTTCATGGTGCGTAAATATATCGGAAAGAGAGCCACTGTAGCAGATCGTGAAGAAGCTATAGAGAATATTTTGTTTAATCTTTTTTTATTTAATCGAATTTCCTTCCATTTTTCCTTGATCCTCTCATTTGACCTAGATATTCTAAATTTTGTTGTATTTCTGATCCTTCTGATCTCTAAGGAGGGATATTGATGTATGAGTCTGCTTCCAAATGTAATTCTGGACAATTGAAGAAACAAATTTTACCTTGTCTTGACTTACTCATTTTGCCCCAGCTAAAATTGTGCTCACAGAGAACGGTGATAATTTTCTGAAATAGTATTCAGATATTGTTATGTTTTTAATGCACTTAGAGAAGGTCACATGCTTAGCTGATATAGTTTTTGTAAGGGTGTGGAACAATCGTAAAAAGTATATTTTTTACGATTGTTAAACAATCGTAAAAAATTTTTTTTTCTCAAAGTAAAAAATGCAGTAAAAATTCCTCATTGTCTCCGCCCCATGTGTGTGTGTACGCGTGCGTGTGTGTGTACGCGTGCGTGTGTGTGTGTGTACGCGTGCGTGTGTGTATGTGGGTGTGTGTGGATGGGTGGGTGTGGGTGGGAGTGGGGGTGGGAGTGGGGGTGTGTGTCCGACGGGCTTCTACGCAGTCTCCGTCAACTAGATTCAGTCACTAGTCATCGGTAGGCCCAGGATTATAGTTGCAGACACTTCCCTAAGGTGTCGCGCAGTGGGACAGAACTTGAAACAAAGTGGTTGAGAAGTGAACTTTTTAACCATACAGCTATACCAGAATTTTCTTTTCCTCCTTTTTTAATTTAATTTATTCATTTATTTTTGCACGAAATGGTTGTTATGAAATTGTTTACCCTGAGCTGAATAAATATAAGTATTAGCTATATATAGACTTAAGAATATTTTTTTTAATTAATGTGCCTAACAAAACGTTAAAAAAATCCAATATGTGAATCTTTATAGCCAAGCAGAACACTGTTTGTTTGTGTGGGAACATGGTGGTGGTAGTAGTAGTGGTGGTGTAATCAATATTAGCCTAATTTTTATTTTTGTTATTGTTATTAGCTGGTCACTGTTGCGATGATGTGACCATCCCACCATATTTATCTTTTAAAATGGTGGGCTGCGATATGAGAAAGCTTTGGCTGTCAATTCTAGCAAGTCGAGCGACCCTCGGTCTTTTTACTTCATAGAAATAGTTAACCAAATCTCCTATATTCTATCGTCTTAGCTGAATAACCTGACCATAAATATTATATGACTGAAAGTAATATGAAATGGTGACGGCTGAAATGTAGTTTATCATCGGTCTGCTGATTCGGGGCGATGCACTTTACTGGGTTTTATCTATTTATTTGGGGTTTTTTTTTGGGGGGGGGGGCTCACGCGATTAACAACAAGGCCACCTTTGTATGGTGGGGTTGTAATCGACTCAATCAAAATCAGTATCTATTTCTCTCATATTTCATTTGATGACGTTATATAATATCATTATATAGGCCGCTAGTGAGGCATAACAAATTTTGCTACACAAATGTGGTCCTCTATAGTCTCGGTCCACCTTCACTAGTTTAAAAATATGAGCAAATAAGCGATTGCTTAACCTGTTAAATGTAGCAGTCAATTCCATTCAAATTACACTCTATCGTTTAAAATAAAAATAAACAAGTATGCAGTGGAAAATGTAATCATAGTCAACAAAAGTTAACCTAGATGTGAACAGAAACAATATCTGCAACTTTTAAATATCGCTATTATAAGATATGACACATACAGAACTCAGTTTGTGGCTTCTCTATGCTATATTCTTGTGTTCTTTCTTTAACATTAAGCGATTGTAGAACTGTAGGCATATTCATTCAACACCTGAGTACCAAATAAGGCGGCGAACTGACAGAATCGTTAGCACGCCGGGCAAATTGTTTAACGGAATCTCGTCCGTCTTTACGCTGTGAGTTCAAATGCCGCCGAGGCTGACTTTGCTTTTCATCGTTTCGAAGTCGATAAAATAAGTGCCAGCTGAGCACTAGAATCGATATAATCGACTTATCCCCTCTCCCGAAATTGCTGGCCTTGTGCTAAAATTTGGAAACAATATTTAGTGTTATTGTTGTTGTGTGCTGTTGGAGAGTATATAGTACAAGTATGTAGTTCAAGTTTTCGATTCCCAGACCGGGCGTTGTGAGTGTTTATTGAGCGAAAACACCTAAAGCTCCACGTGGCTCCGGCAGGGGATGGTGGCGAACCCTGCTGTACTCTTTCACCACAACTTTCTCTCACTCTTTCTTCCTGTTTCTGTTGTGCCTGTAATTCAAAGGGCCAGCCTTGTCACACTGTGTTACGCTGAATATCCCTGAGAACTACGTTAAGGGTACACGTGTCTGTGGAGTGCTCAGCCACTTGCACGCTAATTTCACGAGCAGGCTGTTCTGTTGATTGGATCAACTGGAACCCTCGACGTCGTAAGCGACGGAGTGCCAACAACGTAGTTCAAGTAATAGAATCGGTAGAGCATCGCGGGCGAGGAGAATGCCTTGCGATAATTACTTCAGCTCTAACTTCCAAAATCCACCGAAGTCACCTTTGCTTATAATCATTCCGGAGTTGGTAAAATAAAGTGTCAAGGAAGTTCTAGAGTCGATATAATCGATTGTTGTTATCATGTTAGAAATTATTTTGTTCGTTAGAAAAAACGAGTATGGAGCATTACTGACGACTGTGCACACGTAAATACACATAGTTGTGTACAAATTGATACCAATGATTTCACATTTCTTATAGTGTCTTTTCCACTCACTGATTCCTGCTCCTTATGTAATTTCTTACTTAATTCACTCTTCAGTCACATTTACGTTTTATGCTCATAAAATACTTTTGAATAGCTTGTTTCTTTTGTATACATTTTATAAATATTTTACAGTAATTAACCTAAAAAATCTACCTCTTGAAGGTTAAATATTTTTATACATTTTCGGATAAAGATTATCTTTCAAACTCTCTAAATACTGCATTATGCATATTGTATTCTTTGTTTACTTTCCTGTCGTTATTAAAATATGCCATTTAATGTGCCGAGTTGGCAGAATCATTAGCGCATCAGACAAAATTCTTAGTAGCACTTTTTCCGGCTTTTTACGTTCTGATCTCAAAATCTACTGAGTTCAACTTTGCCTTTCATCTTTTCGAGGTTGACAAAGTAAAGTACCAGGCAAGTACTAGAGGTCGAGCGTGTGTGTATTTGTGAGTGTGTGTTTGTGTCCCCCCACCATCGCATGACAACCGATGATGGTGTGTTTACGTCCCCCGTAACTTAATAAATCCTGGACTCAATTTCTTCGACTAAAATCTTTAAGGCAGTGCTCCAGCATGGCCGCAGTCAAATGACTGAAAGAAGTAAAAGAGTGGAATAATGTATGCAGTACATATATAATTAAATTAGGCAGTGGTTTAGCAGTGAATCACCAAAAAGGAAAACTATAATTGTCATTAAATATAACAGGTGTTAGAACACTTACAATGCTAGGTATTCTATATATATATGTGCATGTGTGTGTCGACTTACTGTGCAACATTTTATGACTATTAGCCTATGTAATGTCACACACCCCACTTCTGTTTCCACTCTGTGGCACCCCACACAATTTTTAATATTTGGTGCGAGATTTTCTCTCTTCTCTATCCATTTTTCTATCCTTTTCCTCTCTCCTTTTGTGTAGAAAACCTTCCCCATCTATTTCTATCTTTCTCTCTTTACTACTTTCCATTACTTCCTGTCAACTACCTACTGTCTATCTTTACTCCCTTTTTTCTCCGCACACCCTCTTTTTTCCTACTTGCTCTTCCTCAACCCTCTCTACTCCACTCTGCCTCTCTTTCTTCACTTTTTAGTACCAAAAGACCTTTCAATTTTTTATCACTCATCCTTTTTTCTATTTGACCAGTGCATAGGTAAGACATATTTTGTTTCATCTCCTGTCTAGCATTCACTTCAGACCCCCAGTTTATCTTTTCACTTTTCATTCCTTCTATCTTTCTATCCTTATCCTGAGCCTTCTCATCGTACCTTTGGAACACAAACACCACTATTTTCTTTCTATTTTGTTAATTTTAGCCATGTAGTGTCTCACATTTTGAAATACTTGCAATTTGTATTTTTACTGCTTATGTTTGCTTCACTTGAGAAAAAATTAAAGACTGACAAAGGTAAGTGAAGGGGTCGAGGAGCGAAGACAGAAACCTTTACCAACATCAGCAAGGAGGAGAAAGTACAGAAGAAAAAGAAAGATGAAAGAGAAATGATAACAATAAAGAATGAGAGACATGCAGAGATAGAGTATACCAGCAACAGTAGAAGAGATTGGTGAAGCAAAATCAGAGAGAAACACCAAAAGGAAAACAATTAAAAAATATGATAAAGTACACAAGAAGTGTAGAAATTGAAAAAATGATTGCGAAAATGAAGAATGTGATTGTAATCAAATTGTAACCCAACGAGAAAAATGTAGGTTTGAAAGCTGTTCTGCTGGAAAGAGAGAGAGGAGAAAAGTTAAAGGAATTGTTTGGTGAAAAGTTAGAAGTGACACCGGTACAGTTTCGTTTTGATGAATTGCCGCCGGTGGTGGCCTTCGAAGATTTAACGAAGTATTTTGTGTAAATGAGGGTAAGTGAGGAAATTTAAGAACTGAATAATTAATGACTTCGTGTAAATTTTTAAAAAAAGGAAAAAGGGAAAACCAACAGATACAAGACAGAATATTGAATTATTAGTAAAACGCTATATAAAAACTGTAAAATAAAATTGCCTGCCTATGGGAGGCAGGTAAGTCATTCCATCCTCATTTTTCATTGTATGCATAATTTCATACGACATGTGCTTTTATGTACCCCATTGTATTGTTTTGTATGTACTTGTATTGTCCCTTCTCTTTAAGAGCCATGTGCTCAATAAAAGAAATAAGGACGTTGGTGTTGCCCTGTTATATATACTATACATTCATGCAAAAAATATTGTGTTTATTGACTATTTTTAAAATGGTCACACAATCAATGGAAAGTTCAATGCCAACTTGCTAAGGCAGTTATGAAAAGCTATCAACACCAAACGCCCAGAAAAACTGATGAATGGAGTCTTGTTTCATTGGACAATGCTTCAGCACACAAGTCCTTGGTTTCAATGGCTGCTGTGTGTGACTGGCTTTGAACTGTTAGTTCACCCACCCTGTTTTAGTGATTTGGTTCCATCTGATTATTATGTTTCCCAACATGAAAAAGCACTCGGCTGGGCACCAGTATCGTTGTGATGAAGACGTCTTATCTGTAGTTGATGACTATTTTGACCAACAAGATAGCTTCTTCACCAGTGCGATCCAAGCACTGCAACTACTTATGGAAGTATGTGGACAGTAAGAGGAACGACGTTAAAAATGAATTTCATTTGGTCGCATTCCATGAGAGTGTCTTGCTCAGTCTATGAACATTTCAGCTGACCATCATAATAAACATTATTATACGTGCATTTGTTTTAATGTTAACATTGAAAAAATCCACTTTTTACGTAAAAAAATTTTGGACCTTAGTTTGCACCCACTAAGCAAATTTTGCTCCCGGGCCACTGCCCACGCTGGCGGCTAACCTAATCCTTCAGAATGTTGGAAGCTGCCGCTACGAAAACAACATTCTTCACTTCTATATTTAAGAGATGAGGAATTATGTACATTATTTACATTTGATGGATATTTGTCCTCATCTTGTTTGTTGTTATCACAACGTTTCGGCTGATATACCCTCCAGCCTTCATCAGGTGTCTTGGGGAAATTTCGAACCTAGGTTCTCATTCCTAAGGTATTTTTCGATGTTGTTGTTGTTATTATTACTATTATTAATATTATCATTATTATTATTATTATTATTATTATTCAGGTCACTGCCTGGAATCGAACTCGGAATCTTGGGGTTAGTACGCCATAAGCCCGTGGGCAATTATGGAGTGAATTTTAGGTCTTATAAATCTAATATATCCGTCAAATGTAAATAATGAACAGCATTCTTATTTCCATTTTCATTCGGAGCAGAAACGGCATGCCAATAGTTGTTTTAACAACTACTTACTCAGCCGAGACGTTGGCAGCTACAGATTTCCTGTTTTGAATTTAATATGATATTTCTCAAGTTCTGACAGTGTAATTACAGAATTGTACTAGCCTACTTACTATTTGGTCATAACTGTAAAGTTTATCTATTCCCATGTATATAATTATTGTTTTATTGTTTGTATTCAGCATTCAGAACCAGCATGAAAAATACTACGTCCAGTGAATAGAACTTCTGTTAATTGTTCACAAGGTGTTGTCCATCATTTACACGTAGCTAAGTAACTTAACAGAAACACGTAGCGAATCTAAAAACACCTTTGTGGCGGAAGTTATTAAAATGTACAACACCAAAATGTTAACTTACCTCTCCACTATGTATATCATAAAGACGTTGAATTAATTGTATTACAGTACTTTTCCCACAGCCACTGGTTCCAACCAAAGCAACAGTTTTACCTGGTTCGGCGACAAAATTCAAACCGGTGAGAACCTAAAATAATGATTGAGGCTTCGTTAGAATAAGATAACGATATCACCAAATACCAAATTATATTGCATTCTACCTTGAACATGACATATATATATTCCTTAGAATTACATGCTTTACTTGAAAAATTCAAATCGTTCTTTAAATTAATTAATTATAACTTCCATATATATATATATGAATTATATATATATATATGAATTATACATTTTTGCGTCGTAACTCCTTTATTATTATTTATATATATATATATATATATATATATATATGAATAACAACAATAAATGGAGCAAAACGCATATAAATAAAAGTTCCTTTTTTTTATTTATATACGTTTTGCTCCATTTATTGTTATTATTCATATCTACTTAAAATGCATCACTTTAACTTGGTATCTCTATCTATAAAACGGGTGTGATATGCTGGTTTTTTGTGTGATTTTTGCTACCCATGGTAACTATTAACATATTTACATTGTCATTTTTTTTTTTTAAACTGAAATAATATTAATATATACATAAACTAATATATATATATATATATATATATATATATATATATATGTGTGTGTGTTAAATTCAAATTACGCTGAACGTAAACAAACAAACGAAGTTTGCTTTAGGAGCGTTGAGATGTCTTAGAAAGTTAAAGAAATGATTTTTAAATTCTCAAACGCAGGATAATGTTAATAATATAGCCTGAACAGGATAAGCTACCCTTATTTTGCAGAAAGTAGTTGTATGCTGTCAACTAAATGTGACAGTCCCCTGAAGGGAATAATACTACTGTTGGTTAGACCTAGGAAGCTGCACCGCTTCTTGTCGGCCTTGACACATTTCCCGGGTGAGCAATGCTAGCAGCAGGGTTACCACAGCGGATATTTATAGCGGGTTGGTAGAGCTTAAGTCTGACGATGTCCTGGGGGAGACTCTGGGCTTTGATAAGAAGCAGCTAGTCAGCCTGTTAGGGAGGACCTTCGGGTCGAGATTCCTGGATAACTACCAGAAATCCTTGACCTGGCTGTGCAACCGATCGGCCCTACCGGTTCGGGAAAGGTTATCGAGGCACGGATATGACACCCCCACGTGTCCGAGGTGCGGACGCGCCAGTGAAACGGTGACGCACGCCTTCGTACACTGTGAGGAGCTGAGGGATTTGATAACCTATGCCGAACAACTGATGTCGGATGCAGAAGGAGTACGGCTCTCGACTGAGTCCATGATTACGATTGTACCGCCTTCCTCTCTTTCCAAAGAGAAGAAGGCAGCATTTCTCTGCGTAATAACTATATTGAAAGAAACGGTATGGAAGACGCGTTTGGAAGGAATTGTGACAGGACAGTTCATCTCCAGACGAGGGCTGGTGAACCATTTCACTGCCCATCTTGTTTTCAAGATCCGTCTGGAGAGGAGGAGCCTGCCACAAAGAGTGTTTGCGAAAAGATGGAAGGATATCGTAAGAAAGTTGAGTATGCAAGGAGCCATGCCAACACGGCTGGACCGGGCATAGAAGGAAAAGAAAAAACAAAAAAAGGGGGGAAATCAACCGGTGGGTTAGTAAGACAACCCAAACAAAAAAAGAGAATTAAATTTTTTTTTATATTTTATATATATTTTTATGTACCATATCGCATTATACCATTATATTCATCATAACAACCATTATAACATTCATCGATAGAACACTTGCAAAAGGCTGAGGACCATATATATGTTTTTGTCTGTCCTTGTTTGTCTCCTCTATGTATCCTACTTATTAAAAATAAAAGAAAATCTTTCGGTTCCAGACCTTTTGAGATCTAGCCACTGACCACAGAGCACACAGCCAGTTCCAACGATGACACAACTGCAGCCACATGGAGATTCATCAACACTTGACCAACAGCATAAGCAATCTTTCTTCGTCGCCTCCATCTTCTTAACGTCAACATCATCTCTCTACGTACACACCAACCGGCAACACTCACACAGGTTCTATCTCCACACTGTTTGTGAATTACTTCACCATGGTTAACAGCAAATACAACCTTCTGTAACAAGAGACCAGCTCTGCATCGTAGCCACAACTTTTTATACGACTGTACCTCAACCGGCTCTGCATTGAAGCGACAAATTCTTGATACAGCATCTCAACTATCGTGTACTTTGACTACGAACTGGTATTTTATCAGCCTTGCGTCTGAACATTCTTCTAACGTTATATTATAGACTCTTTCTATGCTCTGTACTTATCGCACGCGCATACATCCATGTTTGTACACACACACTTTGTATACATGACGGCCTGTCTATTATATATATAACGCACACATGTTAACATATAAATAAACATTTTACCCCCAGTTGTGTCTCTCTTTTCTGGTACTTATACTCGTTTATCCTTTTTCATATTTTATTTGTATCGACAGTGCGATGTACTACAGGAGCCATTCTCATCACCTCTCCTTCGCACGGTCGTATACAAAAAAGACATTACATATTAATTACTGGTATTTCGTTATGCAGTTATAATATACTATCATTATCTTAGAGGCTTTTAAGTCAATACTGCATCCTACCTATGTTAGCAGGGCGATTCAATCACTTTTTAAAGTTATCTCTACAGATTTTTTACAGAAATCAGAGCCAACACTGAAAGTTGCGACGTTTCGTATGTAAACAATGCGATCGAAGATAGAGAAATAGGTAATGGGTGTGAAGAAAGAAAAATAAGTAACGGGCATCGAAGATAGAAAAATAGTTAATGGGTGTTACATTGCATACTTACGGGAACATCAGGTCTTGAAGGATATCTAAAGTAAACCTCTTTGAAGGTAATTCTACCTTCGATGTTTTCCGCCGATTTACCACGTTTTGATAAATTATCAATAGAAGGTTCCTGAAAAGTTGAGAAAGGATTACTTTAAGAGCAAGGAGAGGTTATTTTAACTTTATTTTAGATCACATGGAAATTTTTACGCATTTATCTATTTCTATAACCATTTCGGGTGGGGGGTTCAGTCATTAGACTATGGCCATGCTGGGGCATCGCATTGAAGAAGATTTAGTCGAATGAATCGACTCCGGTACTTTTTAAAGCCTAGTACATATTCTATCAGTTCTTTTGTCGAGCCGCTAAGTTGCGGGGACACACATACATTTATATATATATATATATATATATATATATATATATATATATATATATATATATATATGTGTGTGTGTGTGTGTATATATACGATGGGCTTTCAGTTTCCGTCTACCAAATCTGCTCAGGCTTTGGTCGACCCAAGGCTATAGAAGAAGACACTTGCCCAAAGTGTCACGCACTGGGACCGAATCCGAAACCATGTGACTGAGAAGCAAGCTTCTTACCACACAGCTACACCAGCACCTATACTGAACATTTTAAAATAGAAGATCCATGTAATATCTATTCTTATTACACAGTTGGTACTCTGCTATATGTTTTAAGTGTTTCTATAAGATAAGATATTTTATAGCGAAAGAGAAGTCTTCTTTCAAATCTTTAGAAAATCCTCATATAACGCAAGATTGTACATAACTCGCAGGCTTTAATATTTTTCTTTCTTCTAAGCCGCTTCTAGATGCTGTCACAGATTAGATAAATCGCCAAATTTAGGTATCTGAAGGAATATTTAGTTTAAGCCTTTTCCGATTGAATTACCTTCCTATTACGAATAAACCAAGATTAAATGAAACTAATATCTATATTTCATTAAGAACAGTTTTGAAACAAAATATATCTTCTTAAGTTCGTCTTCACTGTATGTAATATAACTCGGCCAAATGATAGAATTGGTTAATTTAGAACCGGAGTCCATATAAAATTATGTTGCAAATATTTTCTAGTTACACTTTTACAATACACTATTTTAATATTTTTATACAATTCCTAATAATGTTTGATTATAAAAATACAATAGGATTTTATAAGAAATTAAATGTGAGAGTCCCCAAGTAAAATAAAAATCAAATGGGTCTATAGATGAAAAAAAAAAGTGGTTGAGAAATACTGATTTAGTGCATCAATAAATGACTTTGAAAAACAATTTGGAGATGGAATAGATCCAACTATTTAAATCTTACATCAGTAGAATGCTCGTAAATTGCTAATTAAAAACCAGCAGGATTTATTTAATATATCAACCTATTCTGTTAGATAAATACATTGATTTATTTTCCTTTAATTCTTTGAATTTCATGATTTATTTTTCTTTTCTTTTTTGAATTTCATAAATCCAAAACACAACCAAACATTATTTCATATCTAGCGGTGCCTTCAACATCAGTTGACGCTACTAAATTATCTATGTTATCTCAAAAAAAAAAAAAAAAACTCTGATTATCGGAAGCAACACCAACAATAGAATTTTCGTGTCTATACATACATTTTCAGTAATAGAGTTTCTATAATCTACTGACATTTAACTGCCCTGAACGCAAACATTACTCATTAATCGGAAAATATATAACATCATTTTGATCGTGACCAACTAAAGTCTCACTGTACAAATACTTATAATGATTACCTCAAATGATATCATCAACCTAAAACTGTTTTAAGATTAGAATCATCTTTATAGTCGGAACATATTTTCTATATTTAAAAGATGAGGGATTATGTACATTATTTACATTTGACGGATATTTGTCCTTATCTCGTTTGTTGTTAACACAACGTTTCGGCTGTTATACCCTCCAGCCTTTATCAGGTGTCTTGGGGAAATTTCGAACATGGGTTCTCATTCCTAAGGTATTTTTCGATGTTATTATTATTATTATTATTATTATTATTATTACTATTGCAGGCAGTGACCTGAATAATAATAATAATAATGATAATAATAACATCAAAAAATACCTTAGGAATGAGAACCCAGGTTCGAAATTTCCTCAAATGTAAATATTGTACGTAATATATTTTACTCATGAGTATTAATCACACGTATTTCTAGGTTCATGTGAAGCAAGGGCGATATCTGCTTGTTTATAAAAATATTAATGGGTATCGAAGGATACAAACATTCTTCGACACGGTATTGTCTGTCATCTTTTCTATCATCATTATAACGACAACTGCTCCTTAAAAATGCTGGTTCGACACCATCTTAAGCATACTTTCCGTGTTCATCTGACCTCCTCTACGTGTAACCCAAACTGCTAACCCAGATCCTAGACGATATCGATAATTACAACTTATTAATGTTTGAAAATTTAGACATATGCAGCAGATAAAGTAGTATTTCCATTCAACCCTATTTATCAATTGTATAAATTAAATGGTAGTTTTGAATTTAAATAGCTTTGTATAATTCTTTTACTACCTTTTCGCTACTTCATCCCCTTACAACGCGATATCACATTAAGAAAGTTAACAAGTTTATATAAGAAACAATATTGAGACAGCCCGTGAAATTATTATTTCCTTCTGGCACTCCGTCGGTTACGACGACGAGGTTTCCAGCTGATCCAATCAACGGAACAGCTCATGAAATTAATGTTCAAGTAGCTGAGCAATCCACAGACACACACGTACCCTTAACGTAGTTCTCTGGGAGAGTCAGCGTGACAGGAATAGCCCTTTAAAATACAGGTACTACTCATTTTTGCCAGATAAGTAAACAGAAGCACCGTGAAATAAAGTGTCTTGCTCCAAGACAAAGCGCCACCGGATATCGAATTCATGACCTTATAATTGTAAGCCACTTAACCACTGAAGTCATTATTTAAAGATATTATTAATCAAAAGTGGAGGCGCAATGGCCCAGTGGTTAGGGCAGCAGACTCGCGGTCATAGGATCGCGGTTTCGATTCCCAGACCGGGCGTTGTGAGTGTTTATTGAGCGAAAACACCTAAAGTTCCACGAAACTCCGGCAGGGGATGGTGGTGAACCCTGCTGTACCCTTTCACCACAACTTTCTCTCACTCTTTCTTCTTGTTTCTGTTGTGCCTGTAATTCAAAGGGTCGGCTTTGTCACACTGTGTCACGCTGAATATCTCCGAGAACTACGTTAAGGGTACACGTGTCTGTGGAGTGCTCAGCCACTTGCACGTTAATTTCATGAGCAAGCTATTCCGTTGATCGGATCAACTGAAACCCTCGACGTTGTAAGCGACGGAGTGCCAACACAATTGTAAGCCACTTAACCACTGAAGTCATTATTTAAAGATATTATTAATCAAAAATGCTAGTGTGACGAATCAAAATCGAGTTGTAAATTCAGTTTGCCAAAGATGCAACGAAGTTCTTACATACCACGACGATACAAATTATAAAAGTGGGAGATTGTTTTATAACATTCAGCTTACCGTATCCAAAATATTGAAAACCTCGAAAGCTGCTGATTGAGCTTCTGATATACATTGTATGGCAGGGCCTGCATTGCCAAGACTGAGACCTCCAGTAACAACGGAGAAGAAAGCCTGAAAAGTAAATCATAACTTCAATAGAAATAACTTCACCAACTTATTTTTCCACACGCTCTCTCTCTCTCTCTCTCTCTCTCTCTCTCTCTCTCTCTCCCTTTCTCTCTCTCTATATATATATGTGTGTGTGTGTGTGTGTGTGTGTGTGTGTGTGCACGTGTGCATATATATGTATGTGTGTATAATATCTGTATACACACACACAAATATATAAAACTGAAGAAATTGGAGTCAAGAAGTAGTACGGTTGGACAGTCCAACCGTACTCCATCTTGTTGACATTGGTACACGTATATGCGTGCGCATACATACATTTATGGATGCGCATAGGCATGCACGTTTATGTATATGTGTATGTATATGCGTATGTATATACGCATGTTCGCACATGTATAT
Source organism: Octopus bimaculoides (assembly GCF_046866305.1). NCBI lineage: Eukaryota > Metazoa > Mollusca > Cephalopoda > Octopoda > Octopodidae > Octopus > Octopus bimaculoides. Next base: position 87,864,096 of record NC_142928.1, read on the forward strand.
ATGCGTACGTGCGCGCGTACGTATGTCATTATACCTTCTTTCCTCCTCTCTGATTCCTACCTATCACACTAACCTATCACATAAGTCTATTTATAGAAATTTGATGTCCTTGTATTCTTCCCTCCACTTTAAATTTTACTACTAAAACTACTACTCACTTTGATATCACCCTACCCATACCTTACCTCTACCATCCCTTAATACAGCCCTATATCACCCCTACTCACATATTTCAAACTTATTCACTCCTTGCCTTCTCATCTCTTCCTGTCCACCCTCCCCCACTCCTCCTCTCACATTATCTTAACCAACTAACACTCCTTTTCTCATTTCTTTCACCCCTTCTTCACTGTTCTTTCTTTTTTTTACTCTTTTCATTTTTCTTCTCGCTTCTTTTCTATCTTTTAATTATTTTTTGTCTTTTTTCTTTTTTACTCTCTTTCTTCCTCTCATTTTCTCTTCCTGTCTTCATTTTGACCTATCTCCTCATTCTAATCATACACAACTCTCTCCCCCCCCCCCCACCATCTATCCACAAATACTACCAATACATTCGCAAATGTTCATTCACACCACAAAACCCCTTCGAATGAGCAACACAGAATCTACGGCTCCATACTTAGAAATGATTAAACATAAACTACTATTGGAACTTACATACTTTGTACAGCAAACTATTTTACCACTTCTATACACCACTTTACTTGAATAATGAAACTGCAACTACAATGTTTTATATTTTACTTCTACCTTCATTCTCTTATTTCCCTCAATATTCCCTATCTCTTCCTTTTCCACAATAATTCCTTATTTCGAACTCAAACATTTACCTCTATTTAACTGTTTCATATCGTCTCTGATGAAGGGATATCCATAATATCCCAGAATCAGCTGTAAGACTCTATCTATATCTCTTTCCTTATAAATGTCCTGAAAACTCCTCACAGCTTTGGCTTTATCTCTTTTTGTCTAATATATATACATGATAATACAAGATCCACATCAAACTCCTCACTCGTATCACCATCGAACCAAGAGTTTAACTACGGTTTGTCCATAGCACTTACTTATATATATATATATATATATATATATATATATGCGAGTAAAAATAAATACAAAAAAGGGGGGTTTTGTATGATTGTGTATAGAGGAATATATTATTTTGTTTAAAAGAGTTCCAACACTGTCTGTTTTTTATGTTTTATTTATATTCCTGCAAAACCAATGTGGGATATAGAATATGGAATATACAATATATAATATAAAATAAAAATGGATGGTACTATGAAATAAAGTATTGAATGTCTTATTGAATATATGGAATATGTCTTATTGAATAGATGAAATATTGAGTGTTCAATATAAAGGATTAAATATATAAAAGATTAAATATATAAATATATAAAGGCGAATATGTATTTTCTATACCTTGTGGTATTTCATATTTTCTATACCTTGTGGTATTTCATATTTTCTATACCTTGTGGTATTTCATCATGGCCGGTATGACAGACTTTAACAGACTGTCTGTTAAAGTCTGTCATACCGGCCATGATGAGATACCACAATATATAGAAAATATGAAATACCACAAGGTATAGAAAATACATATTCGCCTTTATATATTTATATATTTAATCCTTTATATTGAACACTCAATATTTCATCTATTCAATAAGACATATTCCATATATTCAATAAGACATTCAATACTTTATTTCATAGTACCATCCATTTTTATTTTATATTATATATTCCATATTCTATATCCCACATTGGTTTTGCAGGAATATAAATAAAACATAAAAAACAGACAGTGTTGGAACTCTTTTAAACAAAATAATATATATATATATACATATATATGTATGTATATATATATATATATATATATATATATATATATATATATATATACATATGTATGTATATATATATATATACATGTATATATATATATATACATGTATATATATATATACATGTATATATATATATATACATGTATATATATATATATACATGTATATATATATATATATATATATATATATATATATATATAATTACAAATTTAGGATTTTACCGATAGAACCGCAACTCCTATTTCAGGATAACGTTATTGTATGGAATACACATGGAAAGTGATATCCAATAAAATAAGATAAGTTTTAAAAAACCTACTATAAAATAAAATTATTTGAAAATATATATAACTTACCTGTTATTAGTCTGTGGGGGAAAGAAGCTATTTCTAATCAACGCTACGTGTGTTTCGGCGCTGGTGGAGTGTTTATCAAGGCTATACCTAATACATAAATCCACCAGTGCGTCCTCAGGATATAAGAAGTATGAGAATATATGCTATTATTTATATTGGTATGATAGTAATTGAGGTTGTAGCAAGAGATATAAATAGTATTGGTATGTTAAGGTATTGTTTAGCTATTATATGCAAATATAATCATTGTTAAATAGGTGACTTAGTGGAAAATAAATTTATAGATAGTGTTGTCTAAATGTCATTTCACTGGAAGAGTGGAAGTTCAAATGTCATGGGAGTAAAACCGAAACATTTATTTAGTGGGCAGGTAGTATCTACTGAATATATTGTTTTTAATTGAAGGAATGTATGGGTTTTTTTACCTAAATGTAATCCATATGATGTTAAGCTAACACTGCGAGATATTTCTTATTGATATCTGATAAAATTTACAAGTTTTATAAAAATGGTGTCGGCATGTAGATAATGCTTCAGACTGACGATAAGGTAAATTATGCTGTTTGTATAATAAAATATATAATGATTCTCTAACACATAATCTACAGTGAGATGATTTATGGCTATATGGAATTGCTGTATCGATAATAGACCAGGATAATTCGAAATTTATATTTCTTTGCTTAAGGTTATGTATATATGCAGCCAACGATGTAGTATTGTTGGGAGTGCTAGATTTAAAAGAATTTATATGCGCTAAAAATCTTTGCTTAAAATTGATTGAGCTTCCTGTATATACTTTACTATGTTTACTAGCATTACTACTGACTTTACATTTATATATTACATTGAATCTTTGGTATTTACCTTCTAAAGGACATAAAGTTTTATTCATACATGTGCAGTTTTTTTGTTGTGCGGTTAGTATTAGGTTGATTGTTACTCTGGTGTTCAACTATAGAAGACTTAAAGCAATTAGATGTCGATATATTGGAGTTTACTCTATTAGAGTTATTCGTTATGGGGTGTGGTGCTATAGTTTGAGGTGTACAGTTATTTATATTATTATTAGAGTTATATTGGAAGTCTGTGGAAGTTCTAGGGTTGCTATGGATTCCAGTATTATTGTTATTACTGTTAGTATTAGATATCAGGCAAGATTTATACCTATTAATTTTCCGATTATTAGAGCTAGCAATAACCGGTCCGATGTTGGGCAATGTAGAGAAAGATATTTTAATAGTTGATCTATTAAATATATGATGATATTTATGATGGGTAGGAAAGCTATTTTTAGCAATATTCAGAAATTTTTTGAAAGTCCCTTAACGTTAATAGAAAATGGAGGTGTATACCAGATAAATTTTCTACTACCACTCCTGTAAGGTAATTTATTATGGGTGCTAATTATTTTTGGAGACTGTATGATATTTCTAAAGTATTTTTTACTATTATCAGTTCGATGTATGTTATGATGTTTATTAGGTTTTCTATACGTTTGATCTTTATATATTGGATAAGTAGTGTTATTGGTGATATTTTTAGTTGTATGGGGTATGCTGATTTGGGGCATAGGTTTGTTATGTTCCATTTGTAATGAGCAATTCTTAAGTTTAGTATTATTTATATATTTAATATGTTGGGAGAATCCATTAGCGGCTAAACCTTGATTGTAATAAGTAGCATGATTATTAAAGATTTCTTCGCTAGAAGAAAGGTCAGATATTCTAATAGATATACTATTTACAATGCTATTTAATAAAGATCTGTGGTGGTTTGAATGAATGCTTGTATATTTAGGTTTATGAAAAGAGGAATATGTAGAAGTATTAAGATCCAGGGTAAATGCCCCAAAAATTTGCTTTACTAAAGCTTTCTTCAAAAGAAATGGATAAGCCAAAATTGGCGAAGAATTTATGGAGTTCTCTTGTTTTTCCTATTTTTCGTTTGGAGCGGCTGTCATATACCAGAAAGCGTCATCACGATATAACCCAGCTTTGAGAGAAGGAAAATATTCACGTATCCTATACAAAAGATATAAACTCACCAATGAGTAATTTGTGCGGAATCTGATGATCCCATAAAGATATCGAAGAAATTATTATTTGAAGCATGGCACCATAGTTTATCATTAGATTTAATAAGTGCCTTTATTATTATAATTGTTCCTTATTAATATTCCTTAAATCAGAAACTATATATTCATTAGATACTACCTGCCCACTAAATAAATGTTTCGGTTTTACTTTCATGACATTTGAACTTCTATTCTTCCAATGAATAATTACTTTACATTTAGACTCTATCCATAAATTTATTCTCCATTAAGTCACCTATTTAATAATAATTATATTTGCATATAATAGCTAAACAATACCTTAACACATCAATACTATTTATACCTCTTGCTACTACCTCAATTATCATCATACCAATATAAATAATAGCACATACTCTCATACTTTTTATATCTATTGTTAACATTTACAATTACTATGAAAAAATTATACTGGATTAAACAGTGGAACTAGTGAAAGATTGGATGTGTTCATCCCTATTTTCCTTGTATTGGATTTAATTTAAAATATTACTTCTACACACACACACACACACACACACACACACACACACAAATATATATATATATATATATATATATATATATATATATATATATATATATATATACATGTATATATATTTTATATATCAAAACTAAGCATGTTTATTTGCATCACTGTGTACACATGTATTTATATACATATGTATCTACATTGTGCCGTGTATGTTTAGAAATAGTTATTTTCGCGTATAAATGTGATAGCTTTGACTGTTCTCTGTTGTTTTCTTGTGCTTTTTTTTCCTTTCAAAAATATCCATAGAAACGCAATCTCATTAGATAATATGAAAATCAATGGGAAAATTCATTTCGTGTTATAACCAGATTTTCAGGAACGCGTCACTTCCATAAAGCGAGGGCTTCCTGTATATATTTTTCTGAAATACCTTGAATTTTTTCTCGAACCTGTTCACCATGTGTGTGTGTGTGTGTGTGTGTGTGTGTGTGTGTGTGTGTGTGTGTGTGTGTGTGTGTGTGTGTGTGTGTGTGTGTGCGTGTGTGTGTGTATGTGTGTATTATGTATGTCTTTTCGGCTTTTCCCCCTGTCGTATCAAATACAATCGTAGAAATAAATGCCTTATACAAATGCTTTTGTATCTATGTTCGTTACATAATTCATATGTAGGAACTGTGTTATAAAGTATGCTTGTATATTGTGGTTTCTCTTTGAATATATTGTTACTGAAAGTGGTTTACTGCATTGTATTTTCGTTAAGCTAAGAATGTGACTCAAATTGAGATTTGCTGAATAAAGAGCTCCGTTCAAAACAGAAATCCTGCTAATGCTACGGAGATCGAAGCACGTCTAACTTTAAGCTACAAAAGTTACAAAATTAGTGTAAATTATGTAAACTGCAATGGCTAATAATTACAGGCTATTTAGGTAGCAATAGATTATGGCTTGTAACAGTTGTATATATTGCTATGGTTTGTGACTGTAAACTACGCCAGATGGCTAACAGTGTTTGTGGCTAGTCACTGTATTAGCAATACATCCGGTCGATGTCTCCTATTCCATACTAGATGCGTGAACTGTGAAGCAGCTGGGGTTAGCAGTTGACTGGTGTAATAGTTGCTGTACTATTGCTGGTGAAAACTCTGAAATGCAAACGACTTACTCCACTGGCAACATGACATATGTACTGTGTGTGTATGCATATATGTATGTATGCACACACATGTACGTTAGTACGTCGTATATATATGTATGTATATATATATATATATATATATATATATATATATATATATATATATATATATATATATATATATGAACAAATAACAATAGATGGATTGTGGTTCACTATAGCTGTTTCAGACGTGTTTTTATTAATGAACAGAAGTGTTACATCATGCAAAAAAATTAAATGTTTTCATCAGGTGAATATATGTAAGAGTTATACATTTTGAACATCTCAAGAACAAGTACAAAGTGCTATTTGACTCTATTGACCCAAATTCGGTCAGAGAGGGAAGACTCTACGCTAGCATCAAGTTTATAAAGAGGAACTCGTAAGAGCCTGGATGGGACAGGGGAGTGGATGGGGAAATACAGTGGAAGGAGAAATGGCGAAGGGAGGAGAGATAATTAAAAGTGTTAAGATCCACACTTGACTTCGTAAAGAGTTATAAATAAGTTATTGTTAGTTAGTTGACTGGGCCTTCAGAATAGGTGCAATAAAAAGCAGTCTCAAGACCCTGTCAACTAACAATAACCTTATAGCAATTTACGAGGTCAAATGTGATCATACACTTTTCCTTATCTCTCCTCTCTTCACCATTTCTCCTTCCACTGTACTTCTCCATCCACTCCTCTGTCCTCTTACGAGTTCTTCCTTATAAACTTGATGCGAGCGTAGAGTCTTCACTCCCTGGCCGAATTTGGGTCAGTAGCGTCAAATGGCACTTTGAGCTTGTTCTTGGGATGTTCAAAATGTTTAATTCTTACATGTATTCACCTGGTGAAAATATTTCTGTTCACCAATAAAACATACGTCCGAAACAACTGTAGTGAACCACAATCCATCTGTTGTTATTTATTTATCATTCACCAAACTCGGAACCTGCAATTTGTTTCAGGCTAGAGCCTATTGAGTGTGGTTCAATAGATGCAATGAGTGTACCCATGTGTGACCTTGACGACTCGTTGTGTGCTTACTCGGCCATTTGTGATTGTACGCACAAGCAGAGTACAAATCCGTGTTTATTTTAGTAAATAGTATTTGTCCTTAAATATTGTTTGTACACGATAATGCTATCACCGACCTGATCTTGGTGTTTTACCAGTCAAATAACTGATTCTCTTGAATCCTGGGAATATATATATATATATATATATATATATATATATATATATATATGATCTGGAAATAGTGGTAGCTTTTAAAAATAATTTTATAGCATAATCTTCGATAAAACTTTAATAAAACGAAATATTACTTACAATAAGCACATCGGCAACACTGTAGTTATCTTCACGAATGATCTTAGCAGCATACCAAAATCCTAAGGCATAGTAACCAAAGATGGAGAACCAAAAAAAACCAGTTGCTACACCTGTTACAAAGCCTTTTTTGACACTTGCTTTCTTCGCTATATCTAGCAATTTTTCATATCTGAAAATTTTCAATTAAATACATTCAGTATGTTAAAAATTCATTTCCTATAATTTATTGAAGAACCAGAAATTTTTTTAAATCGTAAAAATTGACTGTAGGTGAATTGTTAACATCCCGTTATTGATTAATCTATAATCAATTTTTATATATTGATTCTGTTACCAACTCTTCCATATATTTCAATGAAACTGACATATGAATCATCTTAATCTGCATTTGCCTGCTACGTAACATCACTGATATACTCCTTGAAACGATTGACTTTTTGTTGCTCTCTTTTAGTCGCATTTAAGGTTGTATTTGAATGTCGTAAAAAAAAACATGAAGTACGTTTGTATCTCTGTCGGAAAATAAATGCAGAAATAACCACATGAAGCACGATAACAATGTAGCAACTTCAACAAATCTGCAAATAACTATGTCGCATAAATTAAATATGTACCCCCAGCTGGACGTGGAGGCGCAATGGCCCAGTGGTTAGGGCAGCGGACTCGCGGTCATAGGATCGCGGTTTCGATTCCCAGACCGGGTATTGTGAGTGTTTATTGAGCGAAAACACCTAAAGCTTCACGCGGCTCCGGCAGGGGATGGTGGCAAACCCTGCTGTACTCTTCCACCACAACTTTCTCTCTCACTCTTACTTCCTGTTTCTATTGTACCTGTAATTCAAAGGGCCAGCCTTGTCACACTGTGTCACACTGAATATCCCCGAGAACTACGTTAAGGGTACACGTGTCTGTGGAGTGCTCAGCCACTTGTACGTTAATTTCACGAGCAGGCTGTTCCGTTGATAGGATCGACTGGAACCCTCGACGGAGTGCCAACGCACACACACCACAGCTGGTTATACAATGTCCCTATTGTCAAATTAAAGTTTCCAGAAAAGACATGACAATCACAAGAGATAGTTTCAAAAGAAAAATATATAACTGTGGATGAACAAAAACATAAAAGTGATAAATTTCAGAAAAAAACTTACTATTCATCTCAATCCGCAATATAATTTAATAGAATATAACTACTATGCTATTTATGTGTCATAAGTAACTTTAGAAGTAGAAAACAATAAACAACCTCTAACTTAGTATGTGGATGACATCGACTTGTACACTGCAGATGACTAACAACTGAAAAAATACTTTTATATACAGTAGAGTAATATGATATTTCGACTAAAACGAAACTGAACCACAACAATCGTGAAGAGGTAAGAGCCCTTGAAAAGAAAATTCAAAAGATAAAATTATGTTAAAGAAATAGAGATGACAGAATTAGATCAAAGTTCACAAATATTAATTAACCCGAGTACAAATGCACACACACACATACACACACACGTACACGTACGCGCGCGCACTCACACACACAAGAATATTAAGAAGGAATCACATTACGCTAATACCTAAACAAGAGACAAATTTGGAAAAGTAAGATAAACGGAATCACCAATTTAACTATCCCAGTAATACTTTTTACAATATTTTCAACAATTCCATAACTATATTAGCAAGATTAGACAGCGACACAAGAAAAATAATGGCACCACCCAAAATTTGACATCATAAAAAAGTTTATGTTTACCATGACTGCTTGAAAATATAGGTCTCATGCAACAGGAAAACTACAAACATCCAAACATACCAGACCGTATTCAGAAGGGGCTATCTGACAAACAGCCAAAAAGTTGCGTGCCAGGGTGTTCCACTTCATTATGGTGTTTGGAATTTATAGTAGTGTGTTTATTGAAACTCTTATCCATATAACTATTGGGATGATTGGAAAAATCATTGTTAATTTTGTTGTACTTAATTTGATATTTATAACCAGCTTTCCTAAGAGCCAAATTGTAATAGTCTTTATGCTTATTAAAAATTTGTTCATTAGAAGATATTCTATATTCAATGTTATAAGGTATGCTATCAAGAATATTAGAAGGATGATTACTCTACGCATGTATATAAGTAATATGGTTATTGGGTTTATGGTATAGTTGGTAAAATGATGTAGTGAGGTTAAAACTTGCATCCATGAAATTCACTGAAGTGTGATCCTGCTCAATGGTGATAGTCAGTCCATGGCTTTTGAAAAAATTATGTAATCTCTTCTGATATATATCAATTTTACGGTTGGAAGCATTTCGAACTACAAACAGAGCATCATCCCTATAGAAACCACTTGCAGATTCCGGGAGTTCTTCATAGAGTAGATGTAATAAATAAATCCCAACTAAGTCTGTGACTTCGGCTGCATCTTGCGCGCCCATTGGTATATCAAAGCAATCTGGTATGTCCTTCCTAGTCCAAAATTTTCCTTGATGGCAAATTATGGTCTTCCTCGCCTCAAGTATAACTTTGATTTCATTCACGAATAAGTTAGTTCTACTCTTTGCGAAAATAAGATCCTTATTAAGTAGAATAGAACTAATCGATTGATAATAACTATCAATGTCAAACTGGATAAATTTAGATTTCTTCTTATCACTTAAGCATTGAAACCATGTCTAACTCTCTGTGGCTTTTTATATTAATGAACGTGTTGTTTATATCTGCTAGACAGACGTGTTTTTGTTTACATTATGTTTCGTCTCGATCTTTTACTAATTTTTAAATATATCCGTTTGACTATTTTTGCACAAGTAGACTTGCATGCACATTGATATGTCTTTCTTTTTCGCCTATTTTATTATTATTTTCCCTTTTAAAACTTGTTTGTAGATAACTGGTTTAATTTTTCCCTATTACCCCATCTGTTTTTCCTTATTGAAATTTATTAATAACTTTTTTTATGTTTTTCCCTAAAAATTCTTCACACTGATGAGAATGACAATGCATAACTCTTATTATTATTATTAGTAGTAGTAGTAGTAGTAGTAGTAGTAGTAGTAGTAGTAGTAGTAGTAGTAGTAGTAGTAGTAGTATCATTATTATTATTTCTTAAACATTTGTATTGTCTTTTGAAACGTGCGTATGTATTGAAAACAATTTTGTATTAAATTCAATTTTGATTTTAACATATTTTCTCCATTTTTATACTTGTTTATGGTATCTTTATACCTATAACCAATGTTTTCAATATATTTATGCATATATATAATACACACGCATATACACAAACATATACAACAGGCTTCCACAGTTTCCCACCATCAAATTCACAAAAAAAGGCATTGGTCGGTACGGAATTATAGCAGAAGACACTGCGCATTGGGACCAAACGCGAAACCACGATGCTGCAAAGCGAGCTTCTTGACCGCACAACCATGTCTATGTCTACATGATAAGCATGCCGTAGCGTTTGCAGCATGATTATTTCTTGTGTAAGTATAGTTATACTATTTGACGTCTAAACAAATAACTTACCGCGAACTTTCTTTCGCTTCGCCACCGAAAGCGACAACCGTTCTGATAGAACTAATAGCCTCTTCAGCTACGTCACCTGCTTTTGCATATGCATTCAGTTCTTTTTCTGTCATATCTTTCGTGACCTATTAAAACAACAGGTGGCAGTTAAAATAATTTCTTAAATATGAATTATTACTTACTTACAATATATGGTCATCCTTTGACTACCCGTTGTAGTTTGTTTAGTTGGTTTTTTTTATCTTTTATCTTTTAGTTGTTTCAGTCATTAGATTGTGGCCATGCTGGAGCATCGCTTATGTTTGTTTTTGTTGTTTTCGTTTGTTTTTTTTTTAAACCTGGTACTCATTCCATCATTTTCTCGGTTTCTTTTGCCGAACTGACAAGTTAGAATGATGTAAACAAACCAACATTGGTTGTCAAGCCGTGGTGGAGGGTGACGAATTCAGACATAAAAACAAATATACATAGTCATTGTGTGTGCGAATGTGTGTGCGTGTGTGCGCGCGCGCGTTACACACACATATGCACGCACACACATGCACGCAAACACATGCACGCACACACATGCACGCACACACAGGCATGTACAAGCACACGCACACACATGCAAGAACACACACGCACACAAGGTCGCACACATGCAAACATAGACAACAGATGCTTACCAATTTAGAAAAAGGCTGCACCACGCGCACACACATATGTGCTGACAGATACCAGAAGACACACACATAAGTAAACACTCGCACATCTGCACACACATATGCACGCGTACGCACATACATACATACATATATACATACATAGACAAAGATATAAAACTAGTTCTCAGACAGATTCAAAGCAGACCTTGAAGAGTGAAGTCGCAAATAGAAAACAACCGATTGGTTGTTCAATCTACACGTTAAGCAAACAACTGAATAGTTTGTTGGTAAAGTAAAGAAGTGGTTTTAAACCAGCGCGTGTATTCGTTTTAATCTTTATTGACATTATGACCTTCCCTAGACACAACAAAACTTTCAGTTTCATAAACCATTTTGCATGCAATTTGAGAAGAATCTACAGGTCGAAATCACTAACGCAGTGATGTTGTGGTACTAATGAATATCAATGTAAAAAGATTCAGAGGCTTACTGCTTAACTGTAATAATGCAAACTGTGAGGGCCTTAAAATCATCCATACTTTAACATAGTTTTACTTTCTCCAAAAAATCTTTATTTTCTTTTAACTTTAATCAAATAAAATAAACTTCATTCATTTTTCTTGATATTTTAGAATCATATTTTTCACTTTTAAAAGATGAACAAAAAACACGACATTATCGATCTTAATATAAAAGTTATGAATAAGGCTGCAAGCTAGCAGAATCGTTCGTACGCAGGGCAAAATACTTAGCGGCATTTCGTCCATCTTTACATTCTGAGATCAAATTCCATCGAGAATCTGCCAGCTCTCTGCCTTAATAATAATAATAATAATAATAATAATAATAATAATAATAATAATAATAATAATAATAATAATAATAGTTTCATTTTGGTATAAGGTCAGCGATTTCGGGGAGGAGGGTCGGTTACCTCAAGCCCAGTGTTCAACTGTTACTTATTTTATCGACTCCAAAAGGATGAAAGACAAAGTCAACCTCGGCGGAATTTGAACTCAGAACGCAGAGACGGACTTCGGTTTATATTCCCTTTTGTTGTTATAAGAGTGTAAATACAATTTTATACTTACTCTGGTCATGATGTAAGTTGCCAAGCCGAGTACAGGAGTGAGGGAAAACATAACAAGTGACAACTTCCATTGGTATACGAATGCAATCACGAGAGCAGCAACAGTTCCAGAAAGTGTTTGAACCAACGTGCCTATATTATTTCCAAGTCCGCTAGAAATCTTTATCAATGCACTAGGAATTTTTTGAGAAGAAATATTGAAAAATATCACTTACATTTGAAACTGAAGAAAAACATTTGATGTTATAATATAATTATTTGTTCAAAATAATAATTCAATGATAAAATGGGAAATATGAATATTAATTTCAAATTTTGGCCCAAGGCCAGTAAGTTCAGGGGAGGGAATAAGTCGATTACATCGACTCCAGTGCTCAACTGGTACTTATTTTATCGACCCTCTAAAGGGATGAAAAGCAAAGTCGGCCTCGGCAGAATTTGAACTCAGGACGTAAAGATGGACGTAATGCCGCAAAGCATTGCGTCCGGCGTGCTGACGATTCTACCAGCTCACCACCTTAATGTGAATATTGATATCAATTGATGAAATACTTACTCCGACAGGCAGCTGCTTAACTTTCCAGGTGTATTCTCATCAAACCACGATAGATTTTGTCGCAGAATATTTATCATTAGTTTTTTCCGCATGTAAAATATTTGTTTCTCTGTAGAAATCTTCCATGATGTAACATGAGCGTAGGCTGATACAAACACTATAGCTGCCAATCCTAAAGATATATAGAAATTTGTATGTTTCAATGCATGTATGTTCGTATTGATGAAATTTAGCAACAATAATGTTCTCTTAATTTAGCAACAATATATTCGCAGCCTAAAATATATGTGCTTTTAGAAACACAATGCAATGTATGATACAAGATAGAAACAATCAAGGCCCGATATACAAGTCAAGAATCTCTTTTTACGAAGCCATATCTTTCCATGCTAACAACATTGTTCTTACATATCTAGAAAGACTGAAGTAAAAATTAGATGTTAAGACTTTCATACCATTCATAATGACATTAGAAAACGTAAGTGAAGAGAAGTGAATACAAGAGAAAACCAATTCTGGGTGGAGAAATAGACTGATAGAGAATTTATATCAACTTTCACTCACACTTGTAAAATAATATTAATATTATGGCTACTCCTAGAAGCATCCTCGTATCTGACGACAGAATGAATCAATCTTCTGTATACTTCTTTGTAGCTAAATGAAGTGATTTATAGGGTAGAGAGAAAGAGACAGCTACGTCTATTCAAGTACTATTTAAGTATTTCTATGGTCATTATAACGGTCTCTCAATCATGTCAGTATTGGAAACATTCATGTGATTTTATTCATGATAGAGCGCAAAGTAATTATACTTTGCGCTCTATCATGAATAAAATCACATGAATGTTTCCAATACTGACATGATTGAGAGACCGTTATAATGACCATAGAAATACTTAAATAGTACTTGAATAGACGTGATGCATACCACATCCGACATAGATGGAGTTAGGATGTCAAATGTCTTCTATAGTGAGGTATTTCAGATTAAGCATTGTCAGGGCTTCTATTTCAACCACTTTAAATTTCACCTAAAGCATTAATGCAACATAAAGTATTAACTGCTGCTCTGTCCTTACCACTGAGTCACCTGTACACATGTGACGAAGATAGTAGAAGCGCAGTTATCATCTATAGGTATACAAGAAATACAAAGATTTTTTAAAAATGTATTTTCCCTACTCATTAAACTAATCTTCATTCACCAAATGCCTGTAGACCAAAAACTCGGCAGAAATAATGAATCTTTGTGGTTATCGTCAATGTCTACAATCTTGTTCCAATTGTTTTCAAATTTGGTTTATGGATTAATTTTTGAATACTAATTATAAAAATGAAATTCATAATTAAAAAGTCATTAACTTTTGAAATTTGCAAAATTTGGGTATTTTAGTCAATCAAAAGCGAATATTTTACACATAACCGTGAAGTTCTGTCAGCATAGTAAGCAAAGCAGCTCGAGTTCCATTGCTGATTGCGAAGAACTCTGTTTCCATAGTAACCAAAGATGTTGTGCATGCGCACAAGGAATGTAAACAAGGTCTGCATACCACGCTCAGTTCTTCTAGGAACCACTATCTTCAGTGACCTGTGGCGAGCTTATAATCATATCTCAGAAATTGTGGGGTGAACCATAGCATTGAACCATAGCATTGAATTTATAAACTCAAAAGATGGGACTCACACTCAACAAATTGAGAGTATATGGGCATCTTTAAAGCGTGGAAACAAACGCCTGTATAGGACACTCCATGGTTGACTCTTATCTTTGTGAATTTATGCGGAGAAGGAGAAATGAGAAAGATAATTTATTTTATGAAATCCTAAAGTGTATTGCAAACTTTCGTTCTTGAATTTTTTAAACTAATAAATGCCTATTTTAAGCAATGTTTTGATTGTTATTCCTAGCAACTCCTGTTTGTTTACTCGTAGCTTTTAAATATTCAATTTGCTCGCGAATCTTTTAATGTTTTTCACTATTTACTGAGCTAGTTTATCGTTTTGACATGCCGGTGCCTCTCCACCGCTTTCTCGCATCTGTGACAGATGATGGAAGAGGCAGCAAACGCACTGTTTTCTGATTGGCTGAAAATTCTGAAAATTATCAAACTTTGAACACCTCTAACATTTGCGCAAAATTTTTCTGGAATAAATTAATAATAAATTCGATTTCAGCGTCAAAAATTACATCTGTATTTAAATTACATCTACATTAAAAAAAAATTTTTAAGATTTCGATATGCAGTGACGATAACCACAAAGATCCGAAATAATTGCTCTTAAAAAGAGCAATTATTTCGTCTTTTGTTTCCAAATTCTTTTAGGGTATATTCTTTGTAATCCTAGTACTTATTCTATCGGTGTGTTTTGCCAAACGGCTAAGTTACGGGGATGTAATCACAGCGACATCGGTTGTCAAGTGATGGTGAGGGTACAAGCACAGACACACACACACACACATATATATATACATACGTATATACATATATACATGTATATATACATATATATACATGTGTATATATACATATATACATGTATATATATACATATATATACATGTATATATATGTATGTATACATATATGTATATTTATACACAATATATATGTATATATATATATATATATATATATATATATATATACATATATATATATACAATATATATATGTATATATATAGGTATATATATATACATATATATAAGTATATGCATATATATATGTGTATATATACATATATATATACGTATATATATAAATATATATATATATATAGACATATATAGCTGTATATATATATACATATACATCCGTATATATACATACATGTATACATATATATAGATATAAATTATATATATATATACATCTATACATATACATCTATATATATGCATATGTATACATACAGATATATACATATATGCATGCGTACATATATTTATACATATAATATACCTACATATATGTATATACATATATAGACATATATACATACATGTATACATATATATACATATAAATCTATACACATCCATGAATATAAATACATATATATCTATACATATACATCAAAACATATATATGTATACATGTAC
Organism: Octopus bimaculoides; assembly: GCF_046866305.1. NCBI lineage: Eukaryota > Metazoa > Mollusca > Cephalopoda > Octopoda > Octopodidae > Octopus > Octopus bimaculoides. The sequence goes on from NC_142928.1 coordinate 87,880,319, forward strand.
ATTATACATTTACATCTATATATATACATATATATACATACATATATATGTGCAGATGTATATACACATATATACATGCATACATATATATATATATAATAATATATATGTGTGTGTATGCATGTATATATGTGAGATAATAGTTTCACTTTTAATAGTTACAGTATTAATAGTGAAACTACTAAAACTGAAAGTATTATCTCACATTACAATAGAGATGTTGTTTCACTTTTGACACGAAATAGTGTAAGAGATAAGAGGTTGCTCCAGGTTTGTATTAGGCAAGATATTGAAATGCTTTGGGCCCATGACACTGCATGGACCCTAAATAAGGCATGTGTAAAATTTGAATGAAATCGGTAGGGTATTTCTCGAGATTTAGTGATGTACACATACAGACAGACAGTCATTTTCAGTTTTATATATATATATAGATTAAACAACTGGATGCCATACAACAAAAAACTTCGATTCACTCCACAGAATATCGATCTTCCTTTCCTAATTCCTTGCACGCCCCTCAAGCAGAATATAATGCCATTTTCAGAATAGTATTGCACTAATTATAAATCACTCTTAAAACGGTGTCAAGGTAAAAACATTCAGGAGTAAATGAAAACCTACGTTATCTATTATATTGTATCATATTAATATAGAAGTTAACTTATTTTAAGTTTCTTTATATTCAAAAGAACTCACCAATGTAATTTTATAACGTTCGCATCCATAATTCCAAATATTTCGTTACATCTGATGCAGGAATGGTGGTTTGTGCAATTTCTGCTTCTTCCACTTTTCTAACATCTTAAATTGTAAACCCAATCCTCTTTTGAAACAGTACTAAGGTAAAATATGAAAATTTCCTACAACAGCTTAAATGCGTTGCAAGCATGTAATATAAAAAGGAAATAACCTTACCAACATAATATAACGCAAGCGTGCCCATGGGGTCGAGGAGTAGACTCTCTGGTACAGACTCATCCACTTTGCATGCTCTGCCAAAAAGCAATAAATTGTATGGAAATATCAGTCATTTTTTTTCTTTTCTCTGAATTCCTAAATTATTTTAAATACGTCTCACATCTAGTCAATAATTACATGCAGTTTAATCTAGGTAATTTCAAAAACCTCATCCTTTAACATTTTATTCATTAAGAGTAATGAGATAGCTGAACGACTTGAACACTATAAAGTGGCTTTACTGTATCATTTTATGTCCCTTTTTGTTTCAAACCCATTTTCCTGTTGGGGTTAGCTTTAGAGTTTACCACCACCAAAACCACCACAGTGACAAAACAGTAACTTGTTATATCGACTGAATCAAAGTGACAATTCTACTGCTACTTCTTTTATCGAACTTCTCCGCAATGACTGGTTCAGTATCTAAACAAAAAAATTCGGTATTTAACTACTTAGCTCAGTTATCGATTTCAGCAAAGAGGACAACTATTATTGATATATTTTGTACACTAGTGTTTGGGGAGAGTGAACTTAAAATAGAGGGCATGGCCATTTACTAATATTATGCAATTATTTATTAGAATTTGATTTACAAACTTTATACATCTTTTCTGCACCTATTCCTATAAAACTACTACACAGTGGACATGCTGATTACAAAAGAACTATCATTTCTCTACCTGCATTCTTCGTTCGTACCTGAAGTAAATGATGAAGTCAAATATTTTAGCCCAAGTAGTAATTAATATAAATGTATAAAATCTGAATAAACGCTGAAGTTATGAATAAACAATAAAGCTATCTCCAGTTGAGTTATAAATAAATGATTAAATGCAACAACATTTAATGCAAAAAATATGATTAAATGTTAATTAAATAGAAGACATTTAATTCATAAATTTGTGGCAAACTTACACTCAAAGCTTAAGAGAAAGGAATCCAAAATTTTGCAAACATGCTGATCCTAAATCGTTACATCAAAGTTAATACATGAGGCAATTACTGACGTTTCTAGTCAGAGGATAACTTCCTACCTCCTCCTCCGTTAGCACTACCTTACTCTTTTGGCTTAGCTCTGTAAAGAACATTTTAAAAAAATACTTACTATTTACAAATCAGTTTCAAGTTTTGGTACAAAGCCAGCAAGTTCGGCGAGAGAGGCTAGGTCGACTACTTCGACTACAGTACTCAACTCGTACTTATTTTATCGATCCCGAAAGAATAGAAGGCAAAGTCGGCCTCGGCGGAATTTGAACTCAGAACATAAAGACGGGTGAAATGCCTCTAAGCACTTTGCCTGGTGTGCTAACGATTCTGAGTAGCTCGCCGTTTTCTTATTTACATATCGCCAGGTACTTATGTGTTATCTCAAGTTTCAAATACTGAAGATTAACATCAAAAGTAGCGTGGTGCTTTCTCAGTAATAGTAAATTCAGATAAAATACCAGCAGATAAAAACAAATTTCATCAATATTTTATTAGTTATCCAGTCGATGTTTTTACCATCTATCTGTACTGCTTAAATAATAATGTGACGTAACATCTAACCTTCTGATTTTGTTATCAACATCAAATTTAAGTTTGAATTAATTTGCTTTTTCTTACAGTAACTTTAGTACATTTGTCTTATCCAATACTCATTTTTACTTTTAAATGCATCAACAATTTTTGGGGTTTTCCAACTAGCTATTAAAATATTTTCTTCTTTATCTTATAGGGCATTGCCCGTGGAGTTGTAAGAGACGAACTGTAGACGAGAACATTTACTGCAACTATTCGACAATTAGAATTTGAGTAAAATTAATATTTTTAAATGTTCCCAATATTTCAATATCGGCAGAAATATGGAATAAAACTTACTTACATGGTTATATTTGCGTTAGTATCAGACATTTTATCTAGCATTTCACTAAACACAATAATCAAAAGAGGTATTGAAACTCCGTGGATTGCTGCAGCAATCCCGCCAATTATCATGAAGAAGATATCCAAGCCTGTAGCATAGCGGAACTGAAAAAGAAAAAAATCTTTATGTTCTTATCTAAGAATATAAAGGAGAACTGGATAATGCATTTATCAGCATCACGATCATTGTAATCATCATAGTCTTTGAAGTCGCCGTCATTGTAGTCGTTGTAATCATCATCATCATTATCATCATCATCATCATTGTCACATTTTATTTAAATTTATTACTATTGTAATCCATATCAAACGCAAATATGACTATGTGGTTAAAAATATCACTTCGGAACCGCATGATTCGGGTGCAGTCCAAAAGAGAGATACTTTGCTTTTTCCTCTGCTTTTTCTTTTGCTTTTTCTTCTTTTTCCTCGTGTCGATCAATACCTTGCAGATCACATCTAGTTGACGGAAACAGTACGGAAGCAAATCGTGTATCCGTATACATACATACATACATACATACATACATACATACATACATACATACATACAAATGGTGAGAAATTATTTTTTAAATCTGCGTAAATTACATATAAAAAAATAAAATCGCAAATGTTCTCAAAGCTTTTAGGTAATTTCAAAATATATCATTAAATGTTTTTGCATATTTTGAAATACAATGTATAACCAAATAGTAATAGAATTTTTCCTACTGGTTTTACCTATAATAGAGCATATTTAGAATCACTAAAAATTCTTACCTAATTTCAAAATATTTCATTAAATGCTTTTACCTAATTTCAAAACAATATAAAATAAAACAATATAAAATAAAACAAAATATAATAAGTGCAGAATAGTAGAGTTGATGGAATCATTGTTGAGTTTTGAAACACGTTTGTAAGAACGGACATAATAAAGTTATTTTAAGGGATATAATAAGTCACTTAAAAAGTGTAATAAAGTTGTGCCAATTAAAATACAATGCCTATAAATATCAGCCGATATTACTTTATAAATTTCAGTTTTTTGTATATTACATTCTTGCTCGTTGTTGAATAGTCACTCTGGTAGAGATGGAAAACAATAATATTCAGCAAGGTTGGTCATCACAGTTATCTATATATTGACTCGGGGGAACTTTTTGTGTATGGTTGCTTAATTTGCTGACAATGTAGTGTCACTCTTACACGAAGCACCAGGCCATTTTGACTAATATTAGTATTCTCAGTACCCTTAGCATATTGAAATGTATATTAAATTTTCGAAGTAATAAGAAAAATTGTTTTTAATATTGATTAGGAACCATTTAACAATAGCAGCATACGATGGAGTTTGGTCCATTACATTTACTGACTTTTACATCCGTAATTTTGTATGCCATTTTGCTTTCGTCGCTATTTTGTAACGATTTTGCTTGATATTTACTTTTAATAATTGAATGGTTTTCTATGACCTTTTTCCTTTTTTAATTTCCAAGTAATATTAACAGTAAAAACTTTAATTTATCTAATTAATCTACGGGTGCTGAGACGGCTAAAATCTTTGGATATAGTAAGTTTAATTATGTATTATAAATTGAGTCTTGATTAATGTTTATAAAAATTTTGACGTTCTTTGAGTTACGTGTTACTTTTCACGTTTGATTTTTGAAATTCCTAAATGCCAACTTTTTATTTAGAATTTCATATTGATTAAACTCAAAAGTTATTGTCTTTCAAAATGTATTTCCTTCATTTCCTCTAGTCGACGATCTCTAACTGAAGGATTCAAGACTATTGTTCTAATTCGTTTCGTCAAGTTATATGGAATGTTAACTTGAATTGTTTCAGGAGGCATGGTGTAAAAAGGAGTATTGTCTTCAGCCAGGAGATTTAAAGAATATACATCGGGTTTTGATATTTCATTTTAATCACCAGTATATCCATGAAAGGGGGTTGTCATTATTGTACTCTAAAGTGAATTATTAAGGTACGAATGCGAGAGCAAAGAGGTGGTATCAATGCATAGATGAAGAGCAGTTGAAAAAAAAGTGAAAAATTAATACTTCAGAAACCCCATTTTTAAGGAAAATATGTAACAGTCTATACTGAAATCATTCAATAAACATGACTCTAAGGTCCAAATTACCAAAGACAAAATCAAAGTATGCTAACGTTAAACAGAACCTTTAAGAAGAGGAGAACTAGAATTCTACAAAGACAAACATCATCTAGGTATAGGGACAGATCAACAAGTATGAATCCAAACTTTTGAATAACCAGGTTCAAAAATCAAGAGATTTACAACAATCCCTCAAAAATTCAATAAACTGGATATTAAAGATGATATCTCAGAATTCTGTGAAAGATTTAAACCTATAGAAAAGTTTGTGAAGAAAAAAATGACACATCCTTAGTCAATAAACAAAATTTAATATCGGACTATAACAGTAGAAATGTAGTCGATGAATTTTGTCCACACACTTTGAAATTTCTTACTGGAACAACAAAATGAACACAAACAAAATTCAACTTTTCCAGACACCAATAGATGCATGTAACTGATTTAAAATTATCAAAAGGCATAAAAGAAACTGATAAAGTTCTGTTTCTATTGGGGATACAAAATGCCACAAGAGCTTTGCAGAAACGAGGTTACATACGGAACAAAACATATAATAAAGAAACTAGAAACTACACACACTAAAGTTATGAAGCAACTTTCTACTTTTTATTTATACTGAGAATGCGCGACAGATAAGGAACTAGATTACCATACTTTTTTTTTAATAGCAACTTCTATGGATTATACATATGCAAATTCATTATGGAAGTATGCGAGAGGGCGAGGACTAGCTATATTGATATATATATATATATATATTGCTCTAAAACTAAGCTTCATTACAACATGGTCGACATTTTGCTAGAACTATTTCTGAAAGAAGTTTATAAGAGACGATCTTGATAAACAAATACAGTGAATTGAAATGTCTATATTGCTTCTACAATATCACGAAATCGAAGCAATTAAATACTGCCTGAATTCATTTACCTGCGAATTATGAGGCGTAATGGATGAGATATTTACTATAGATGAATGTTCATTTAGAGCCCCACCACTAACAAGGGTCAGACACAGTAATTCGTAGCAGATTTGCGCCATTTACACGAATCTAGTTTTGGAATATTATGATTTAAAGTATATAAGCAATTACATTATTTACATTATTTACATTTGACGGATATTTGTCCTCATCTTGCTTGTTGTTAACACAACGTTTCGGCTAATATATCCTCCAGCCTTCATCAGGTGTCTTGGGGAAATTTCGAACTGAGGTTCTCATTCCTAAGGTATTTTTTGATGTTATTATTATTATTATTATTATTATTATTATCATTATTATTATTATTATTATTATTCAGGTCATTGCCTGGAATCGAACTCGGAATCTTGGGGTTAGTAGCCCGCGCTCTTAATCACTACGCCATATGCCCGTAGTGGTTAAGAGCGTGGGCTACTAACCCCAAGATTCCGAGTTCGATTTCAGGCAGTGACCTGAATAATAATAATAATAATAATAATAATAATAATAATAATAATAATAATAATAATAATAATAATAATAATAATAATAATAATAATAATTGATTACTACCTAGCTCAGATACCAGGAAACCCCAAAATGGCTGAAGTTCAAAAGATAGTGCTCATGGGAACTGCCCATATCCTACGTAAAATACTGTCTATGTGATCTCAAATTTTAAAGCAAACACATAATTTTCTTATGGTTTCTTAAACATTCACTTGAACAAAACTGTACAAATCCAAATATATGGTACCCTAGGCATAACACCTACATGAACTTCTAACTTGTTGTCTCTTGAGGTCTCTGGGTGAGACTTGGATCCAACTTGTACAAATGCAAAACAAAAGTCAAACATAAAATAATAATAATAATAACATAGAAAAATACCTTAGGAATGAGAACCCAGGTTCGAAATTTCCCCAAGACACCTGATGAAGGCTGGAGGATATATTAGCCGAAATGTTGTGTTAACAACAAACAAGATGAGGAAAAATATCCGTCAAATGTAAATAATGTGCATAATTCTTCATCTCTTAAATATAGAATTATAAACAATTACCACAAATATTTAGAAATATCTTCAGTAGTTATTTGAAAGAAAACGGGAAAAGTTCCTGGGTGACTGTTATATTTTACAGAAGGAAAATTTTGTTCAGCTAAAAACAGTTTTAATCACATAAAGTGTTGACCTTCAAGTTGAATTTGTTATAGGATTCAGGGACATAAAATTTCATTATGTATGTGTATGTGTTTGTGTGAACGTCTCTGTATGTGTGTGTGTGTGTGTGTGTGTGTGTGTGTGTGTGTGTGTGTATGTGTGTGTGTGTGTATGTGTGTGTGTGTGTGTGTGTGTGTGTGTGTGTGTGTGTGTGTGTGTGTATGCATAACTACATGTGAACTGCTGGCGATTTTTTCCTCCGTCTTCCTTTTCTCTTGAACTTTCCTGTCACCTGTTTCTGAAGGAGAGCTTTGATCGAAACGTAAAACACCCTTTCTTTCCTTCCTTGAGCGACGTTTAATAGTTTGCATGTACCGCGTCCTCGCGCTGTTGTTTTGTTTTCTTTTTCTTGTTCTGTTTATTTCTTAGTTTTTTTAACCAAATTACAAAGCGAATTCGCACATCTACTTCATTCACCGTCTTTGAAATCTATACTCATTCAAATTATCATGCCATTACAAAAACGTCTATCTCATTACAATCACTCCTGAGGTGTTTCGTTACAAACGTCACTCAGCTGTATCATTACACTCCTCACCGAGTCATTTCATTGGAATTTGCCTGATTTGCGTTTTTACAGACATCGCTAAAATTTCATTTCAACTATCTCATTACAATCAACATTGATTTGTGTCATTTTGTTTTTACCATAGTTGAGCGTAGCATTAATAACACTGTTGGAGTGTTTCATTGCAACCACTACTACCGAGTTGCATCATTACCACAACCTCTTAGGTGTTTCAATACTGAGCTGAGCTTCGTCATTGGAACTATTATCTGTACCATCAAAACCACATCACAGCTACTACTGGTTATGTCACAATAGCAACTGCTGAGTTATCATTGTAGCCACCATTGTGCTGTTTCTTTACAACTGCCACTGAGCTATGTTATGTAAAGCAATACTAAGTTGTCTCATTACAACTAATGTATTTTCACATTTTGATGTGTTACAATGTTCGATTTTTCTTATAAATCTTCATTATTCTTTTTAAATTATTTCCCTATTATTTTAATTTTTCTTATAAATATTTAAGTTATTTCACATTTTCGTTTCCTTTTCATACTTTATTCATTTATAATTTCGATCATTTTTATAAAGTTATTTAAAAACAGACTCAGCAATGTCATTTGATATATGTGAAAAAGATGAGATGGTATTAAGAAAATACATACAAAAGCCAGCCAGAGTCCATGTTTCCTGCTTCTATATTTAATGACGTTAACAATAAAGGGAGACACTGTAAAACAATTTGCATGGCGTTGCCAGGTTAGCAAGGTTATTCGACGTGCAAGAATAAATACGAGAGAGTGCTGAAAAGTTCCTGGCTTTTAGGGTGTCGCGAAAAGCTTGGTTGGAGGCCCAACCTTCCGAGTTCTTTTACATGATTTAGAAAAACTGGAAGACCGCTGCAATAAGTGTGTGAATCTGAGAGGGGAATATGTCGAATAAAATTAACTAATTAACTGATCCTCCTATATTTTCTTTTTCTCAAAGCCAGGAACTTTCCGGCGCCCTCTCGTATTTATATATTTCGGAGTTTAGACATTGGAAAGATTTTGCTTCTTTTCTTTTTTCCTTTTTCGGTTGGGGTGTTTTATTTTGTTTGTTTTTTTTTTCTCTCTTTTAGTGTGTAGCATATTATCTCCGATATCAAAATAAATATATAAATACATTATTTAAGTTGTTACATTGGCTTTCTTATGTCCTCTTTTATGTCTCATAATGTAAAAAAATTACAAATGGAATGGTAGAGGAAATATATTGTTTGAACATAAGTTTATTAATGTATTATCTACTTACCAACTTAAAAAACGACACCTTGCCGCCACTTTTAGTTTCACTTTTGGCTTTACTTTTAGTTTCACTTTCTTTGTTGTTAACTTCCCAATCATTCGAAACTGAAAATCAAATTTAGTTCATCTGTTAAATTTTTACGACACAATACAATCACATATTTCAAACAGTATTATATGTCACACAATTTAATTATCTCTACAAGGCGGCGAGCTGGGAGAAATGTTAGCACGCCGGGCGAAATGCTTAGCGGTATTTCGTCTGTCTTTACGTTCTGAGTTTAAATTCCATCGAGATCGACTTTGCCTTCCTTTCTTTAGGGGTCGATAAATTAAGTACTAGTTGCATACTGGGGTCGATTTAATCGACTGGTCCCCTCCCCCAAAATTTCGGGCCTTGTGCCTAGAGTAGAAAAGAATTTAATTATCTCTACGAAATTTTAGTCACAATTCTGCCAAACTCTTCTTAACCTTAAATATATATGTTATTTTGATTTATCATCAATCAGTGATAGCACTTTATACGTGATCGCTGACTAAGCAATTAAAAGTGAAAATATATCTACAATTTGAACTAAAATTTATATTTTAGAAGGAAATATTAATTACTTTATTTAATAATTTTTATTATATTAAAACATTAAGTGAAGATAGAAGTATTAAAATACCAACAAAAAAATTAGGTACAATTGACTTCAAAATGACACTTAATTTATTTTGTCCCCACGAGTTGATGTATTAATTAAAGCTGATTCTATAGTTTAGCCTTTTCTTTTACTTGCTTCAATCGTTGAACTGGGGCACCGCCTTGAAGGGTTTTAGTTGAACAAATCGACTCCCATTATTTATTAAGTCTGGTATATATCCTGTCGGTCCTTTTTGCAAAACTGCTAAGTTATGGGGACGTAAACAAAGCAACAGCGGTTGTCAAAAGATAGCTGGGTGACAAACACAAACACAGAGACATGCACACACACAATCACGCGTTCACTCACAAGGCTTTGGTCGGTTCGGGGGTTAGACTTTAAAAAATTAAATCAGAAGAATAAAGTGGAAAGAAATTGAAATGCAAATATCAAAAATGAATAGTCGAGCAAAATAACCTGTACGACTAGAATCTTTGGATCGGCCAGGTTCTAAAGATATGTATTTTCATTTTCTGTAAAATCTTTAAAAACGCAATAAAACGTAAGATCAGAAAAAAAGAACTGAAATACAAGGAGCACCTGCTGATTATAACAAATGAATCACTCTTTTGTTAGAGATTTTGAAAAGCAGTTTTATGTCAATCTAAGTTTCATTGATCATTTAGATAGGCTAGTGCTTTTCTAAATTTGCAGGCTGGTTCACCTTTGAGTGTAGCATTGATGAACGTCATATTTTGTAATTTTTTTAGTCACATCGGGTGTCTTTCAAGTCATGCTTTTTCTTTTTCTTTCAAGTGTGTTCCAGAATTTGTTCCAGTACATAAGAACACACTATTTAGCATCATTGCTGATGATGATTTCAAACTGTTGCTGTCTCCTTTATATACTCTGGTCCGATTTCGTTGGTTCTACCAGAAAATTTCATATGGTGAGTGAACTCTATCTGCTTTCTCTGTTCGTTGGGTGAACACACATGAAATGATCTTCATGATCTTTATATTAGATCTGCTATCAAGATGTTTATTTTTGCATCGGTTGACATAAGAAGGCTTTGGAGACCCAGGTGCTTATTGGAAACAAGGTTCAAAGCATATAAGTGGTGGATTTGTCTTTTGCTATTTAAATTTTCTAGCCACGATTTCGTATCTAGAACTCGTAACCTTTTGTTGAGATGTTTGAACGAGTAACCGATAGTAACTACTCATATTATGCTTTTGTAGATGGAGTTTACTAGCTGCGGGATCATTTCCATGGCATGTTTTTTTTTTCTGTTTCCTGGTTGTCATCTTGTAGAGTAGTTTTAATTATCTACACAACTAGAGTACATTACTGTACTTCTCAATTAGGAACGAAAATTTCAGGCCTGATGCCTATAGTAGAAAGGATTATGTAATTTATTATTAAATTTAAATTGTGCCTTTTTGTATGTTTTTTTTTATACTAGAACCAACAGAATGTGCTATCACCTTATTTGCTCATGATCTCTTGGAGTTTAGACGGATTTAGTCCACCCCTTTCAACGTTCAGTGGGAGGTCTTCTTTACTGCTGAAATAATTACGGGTGGTTCAAATTATTCTGTTCTGGCGGAGTGAGATGTTTTAGATAGTCATCCACATGTGTAAGTTTTATTAGGAGTTTTAGTCAGAGCCAATTTCAAGCCAATTATATAGATTTATTCAAACTGAGCCCCGCACTAAGAGAGGACCCTGCGCACCCACTCGAGTGGAGGACGCTATGATTAAATAAAAAAAACCTTTGACTGCGTCAAGCAAAAATAATCGCACGATTCTTTTTACCTTTTCGGGCGACAAGCGTATGACATTAGAAAATGATATTTATTAACTGATATTTATTTTCTGCGAAATGAGTGCATGACAACATCTGACAAGGCAGTGCATCATAATGAGCTCAGCTCACCTAACTCAACAAACACCGAAGGGTAAGTTACGCCGTTGATTACCCTGAGGCATTTTCCTATAGCGTATCTCTCAAGTTATTTTGTTTAAAGGTATGTATTTATGTATATAGATAGATTTTTATAAAGATAGAAATACCTATACCTCGCATAATAACGTGAAATAATCAAGATCACCCAACTTTCTTTGTGTACGATGATTTTTGGAAAACTGCAGCTCACTTTTGGTTAAAATAAAGAAAATTATGTTTGTAAAAGGGTCTTCTCAGAAAATAAGATGTGATTAAATAAAGATAAATAAACATAAGAGATAAAAAGAAATTTCATTTTTTAGTATCCCAAATAGCATATTTTAGGAAATGCACCAATTTTAATTAAAGCAGTCAAATGATTAATGAGTGTCCAGTGAACATGAAGTTTCTTGATACTGTGAATGCAATGAAACTATTTAATTTGTTCTTGCATATCTATATTTCAATGTTTTCTTGCTTGTTGTTTGTTTATTTGTTTCCCAATTTCAGTTTAACATTGCCATTTATCTTGCATGTCAAATTGCAACTTAAAGTCTTTAACCTGCATATAACAGAGAAACGGGGTTATAAGTAGATTCAATATCTACATATTAATTTAAATAGTTTTTATTTCATTATCATAGAGAATATTTACATTTCTATTTGCTAGAACTTGTTCTTTTGCACCCTATACTTTTCTTCTTACTCCAAGGCTTTTAAAATTAAAATTGAAATATTTTGCTTTATAAGATGCATACATGCATATATCTATTATTTTTCAGTGCCAGGGTGTCTTTACTGTAAATGATTTTGTTTTGTAATTTCAGTTTATTGTCATCGTTTAACTTTTCTAAAAAAAAACAAAAGTAATAGAAAAAGCCCTTACATCACGGCAAGCATAATCAGAGATAGAGACGAAGGGCGAAACTGTCTGAGCGGCAATCAGAAACGAGCACTTGCCAAGGCTAAAGCAGCAGAAAATGAAAAACAAAGAGGTGCTATAACGAAACTGCTTGTTACTCCAGCTTTAAAGCAACGGCGTATTGAAGGTGAAGAAAACAAGAACGATTCAGAAAATGACAGGCATTAATCCAATTATAGTTGATGAATACAATGATGAAATTGGTAACAACTTAGAAAGAGATGATGCCGCGGTGAATCAAGTTGAAGACAATGTCAACGCACCAGAAGACAGTACGAAAACTGGAAGTCCAGATATAATAGATGAAGACTATGGCCAAACATCACACAGTCATGGCTCATCGACGAGTACAGTCATAGTTAGCATTTCTGATGACCCGGGCGACCAGCTGGCCAGCAGATGTAAGCCAAAATTATTTAACAATGAAAGGCCCTTTTTCTACGAAGTGAAAGGGATTGTGTTTTTCAAAATTTCAATGTAAGACGAAACCTCCAAATGGTGAATGCCTCGAAAGACTTTGGATTAAATACCCCCAGTCTATTGCTTTTATTGTAAGCTTATTAGCAACAATACACTTGGTGCATTGTCAACAAATGTATTCAACAACTGATCTAATCTTCATACAAGTTTATGTGAGCATGAAATTTCTAAGAGCTATTTGGAAGCCACGTGGAGACTGGGAGTTGTATCAAATACTTTGTAGTTGACAAACCATTGACAAAGAACATGTAAAAATCATCAATGGACATGCAAATCACTGGTAGCAAGTTTTCAAGAAATGAATGAACTGCTGAACATTATGGCTACAACTATTTTGAATGAGATATTCAAACGCATAAAAGCAGCTAAATACTACGCCATAATTTCAGACTGCACACCTGATATGAGTCACCGAGGAAAAATGGCTCTAACGGTCAGGTATGTGTTTGATGGTCATTCGTCTCCTCTGGGTGTTTATGAAAGTTGATAGTAACACAGGAGAAGATTTCTATAAAACATTATTAAACTCAGTGAAGGAATTGAATTTAGACGTGAAAGACATTCGAGGCCAAGGCTATGACAGCAGTAGCAACATGCAAGGTGACATCTCTGGAGTACAAGGAAGACTGTTGAACGATAATTCAAGAGCTTCCTTTGCAACCTGTGCATGTCACAATTATAACCTTTTACTCGGAGATGCGGCCAAGTGTTGCCCGGAGGCTATAACATTCTTTGAGATTTTGCAAAAGATCTACGTATTCTTTTCAGCATTAAAACTAAGAGGTAAGCTTCAGTTTTTAAGAAACATGTACCTGACTCAACAGTGAAACCCTTAGTAGAACAAGGTGGGAGTGTCGGATTGATAGTGTTAAAGCTATCCGTTACCAGCTTGGAGAAGTATACAATGCGCTTCTGGAAATATCTGAGATAACTGATGAGTCCACGACAAAAAAAGAGGCAGAATCTTTAACAAACCAACTAAAAGACAACAGATTTTTAGTTACTCTGGCATTTTAGCATGAAGTACTTTTTAAGATTAACTTTGTAAACAAAGAACTACAGGGGAAAACAAAAAACATTGATGAAAGCTTGGAGTCATTTGAAAAGCTTTTGTAATGGTTAAAAATCTACAAAGGGGGAGGTTTTGATGATGTCTTAATAGGCACAAATGAATTGACTGAAGCTGTTGAATTACCACTGGAGTTAAGAACGTTTCAAGAAAAAGGACTGCGTAGAAAAAAGTGATATTTTGATACGACGCAAAAGATGAAACTAGATGATCCAGAAGAAGCATAAAAAGTTCAGTGCTTCAATTTCGTGCTATTCAGGCTCTAGAGTCTAAATTTCAGCAGCTTAAAAGCTACGTGAAATTATGTGCATTTTTAAATAAGTTCCAGAGCTTACAAAAGGCAGAAATTAGGAAGCACACTGCAGACTTTGAAGCAGCTTTATCGGAAACCACACTAAGACAGCACTGACGGAGAGGTAGTTATTGAAACAACTAAAGACGTGAATGGTTATCTGTTGGTCGCAAAACTTGAAGCTCTAAAAACTTTTCTTCCTTTCAATGCTGTTAAGCCTCCATCTCTGCTTGAATACATGACAACAAACAATCGATTCATTGCTTTTCTTAATGTTTTTATTGCTTTGAGGGTTTACTTAATAATGACCGTAACAGTCGCATCAGGTGAAAGAAGTTTTTCAAAGCTAAAACTGATTGAAACATACCTACGGTCAACAATTTCACAAGAGAGACTAAATAGTTTGGTGATGCTATCTATAGAAAATGACGTTACAAAACCATTGACTTTGAAATGATTTTGAAGAACTCCTCAGATAAAAAAAAATAATAAAAAGTTAGAAAAGTTTGTTTTTAGAAGGCCTATTCACAAGCAGTTTGTCAGTAATTATCTTGACTAGTAATAAAACATTAAAATTTTCATATGTGCTTTCAATTTTTAGTATATCATTGTGACTAATATGGAGCCCGCAACGCTTTTTTGGCTGGGACTGGCATACTACACGAAGCATAAAACATCATTCCTCAGCTATTGTAGAGTAGAGGGCGCCACTCTAATTAGGCCCCGAACTTCCTAACTCCGGCATTGGCTTTTGTTCACTGGTAGTGGCATTGCGAAAGACTACATCGCTCTCAAATATTACCTCCAAACATTTTTCTACTACCTAATCAATAGTAATTTATGGATATTGTGATATTACATCCATACTACCAATGATTACATTTGTAAGGTCATAGTAATGGTTATACTCAGTGATTTTGTTGAGGAAGTATTCAATGTTGTCAGATACTTTTACTACTAGACATACGATAATTGAAAGAAAATATGATAGACTTTTGTTGCTGAAGATGTTCACTCTTCAAACTGGTCTGGTTGGCAGTTTCATAAGTGGTTCCAGTGCAGGTTTGTGGTCTTTCCTAAGTTTCCATACAAAGCAGATTTATCACTGTTTGTGACCTGGAGGTTTGCAGTGCGTCGTCTTGGAAAGAGGATGTTGCACTGCTTACCCATGCGCACATTAAAATGTTGTCATTTCACACTCGTGTTATTACCTCTGCCATTTTACTGACTTAGGGTTGCATCGACAGATTGTAGTTTGGTAAATAATAGCTACAAAACTAGAGACGTTGCGTACCATAAGAGATCAATTAAGAAATTTAGGAACACCACAGCAACCTTCACAGGGGAGGCATCACGCAACTTCTGTGTAAGGATTGCTGAATACTGGATAGTACGATAAAAGGAAACAA
>NC_142928.1:87896516-87919719 GCF_046866305.1 Octopus bimaculoides
GTTGCATAACACATACTTTTACACCTGTGTATGTATACGTGTATATGTGTGTGCGCGCGTGTGTGAGTGTGTGGTGCGTGTGTGCGAGCGTGTGTTTGTCTCTATGTGCGTGTGTGAGTATGCGTGTGTGTGTGTGTGTGTGTGTGTGAGAAAGAGAGAGTGAGTGTGTGTGTGTGTGTGTGAAAGAGAGAGTGAGTGTGTGTGTGTGTGAAAGAGAGAGTGAGTGTGTGTGTGTGTGTGTGTGTGCGTGTGTGTGAGAATCGTATAAATATCTATGAGGAGTGTTTGGATAAGTGAAACACATTGTTATTAGTATTTTTGTTTTTGTTCTTTTTTTTGGCGGGGGGTCCCAATATTGTTTTTCGGTGGGGGATGGGCGATATTTTGCTTTTTCTTTTTTGTTCTTATTGTTGTTTTGCATTGTTTTATTTCACCTTTTCAGAATACTTATTACATTCAAATCTAAAAGGATTCGAACATTCAATATTGTTACATAAATAGACAAATTAAGTGAACCGAAGTAGGAAAAGGAGAAATGTTTCCCTAGGTTTGCAAATTTCGCTGACTCATATTTCCATATATAGTATTAAACAGGTGCTCATCAGCCGTACACCGCAGTTTCTTTGCAATTGATCTCAGCATTACTCATAGAAGAAACCGTGTTTGTCTATGTAAAATTATATTGAAGTATTAGATAATTGGTTGAAAAATAAAATTTCACGAAGAGAAAACTTGTGATCTGGCTTGTCAATAACCTTTGTATCTTTACATCCTTACTCTTGCACTCAGTGGTTCTCAACCGGGTTCCATATGGCCCTTGAGATTCCATGTAAGGTTTGGTTGTTTAAATTTATTTGCAATAAATTGGTTATTCTGCTACAATACACAAAATATTATAATAATTACTTTTATGCAATTCCTAGTAATATCCAATTATACAAATACTAGCAGAAATACCCGGCTTTGCCCGGGTTAAAGAGAATAATGAAATCTAAAAACGCCGTCTAGACTACGCAACCCTCAACTGTTAGTAGCTACGATACTATATTTCTACCTTAATAACTCTCCAATCCATGCCAGCATGGAACATAGACATTAAGTGGAATGCTAGAAGAAAGTTTTCAACTCATATCTATATAAAGTAAATACACGTAATTCAGAAACACGTTTTGTGTATTTTATTTCGTAACCAAACAAACAGGTACAGATTATAAATAATGAAAGGCCAATTTTGGTGATTTATTTGACAGAGGTAGTAGAGAGACAATGCGATGATAAATCTGAGGTTGGATCTTGAAAGTTTGGATGAATGCTGCCTCAGTTAAATCTCTTGCGGTTCCAAATGATGTCATCTGTAGTACAGCGTCGTATTGTCTAATTTTGTTTTGCAAATGTTAGGAATCTTGGTCAGTTGATGATAACAGTTTCTTCAATAGCTCTGGAGGTTGGGGATTATGGAATTGTTGGGAATGTTTTTAACTTTGGTGTTATATGTATTACTTGAATTTCTTTGACATATGAAATATATGTATTTTCACTGGGTTTGTAAAAGAGAGTTGTGTAGTTCTCGAGTATTAGGGATTCACACAGACACACAGACAGACAGACACACATTCTCATCTTTATATATAGAGATATGTATACACACACACACGCACCCAAACACACGTATATATATGTATATCAATATAAATATATGAAAGTCAATGAAGTTTCGTAAAAGAAGGTGATCATGTACATACTTTCTTGCTGTTGTGATTATAACACATCGTTGTAAACAATGTTCCTTGTTTCCTACAAGCAAGGGCCCGGGAACAGGGGGTGCAGCGGGTGCACCCGCACCCCCTAGAATTTTCAGGGGGTGCAAGATCAAAATTTGCACCCCCTACATAATCTTACCAGTTGCAGAAAAAAGTATCTAAAATCTATCGGTATAAAATGCTGAAGTTCGATCTCGTTTCAAAACAAAGAAAAAAATAAATATATAAATAAATAAAAGTGATGAAGCTAGCATAAAATTCCCAGGGGAGTTCTGAAGGCAAGTAGCGTCAAAATACAAAAAAGTAAGTGACAATAACAACAGTAGCAGCAACAATAACAACAACAAAAACCAGCATGTATGGTTAATTTTGAATATATAGCATTACTTGAATTATTGAAGACAGCTCCCACCCAGTTTCTGGCTGTCAATACTTCTCTCCATCTTTTAGTACCACTCCCAGGTTCTTTGTAATTGATGTTGCTAAAGACTTAAAACATGGTTGAATAGATTCGACCGTTTGACCCCAGTCTAAAAATAAAGCCCCTTCAGAATTCTTTCAATACAAAACGACCATTATTTGCTTGACCACTGCCTGGGTAAGTGCCTTTATTTTCAACTCTAACTTTAGTCTTGATTCACCTTTTCATTCAATCTTTACTTTCTTTTTTGTCTTTATTCCTCTCTATCTGCTCTTTTTATCCTTCTCTTGAGTTCCTTAGGAAATAGTTTCCTTTTAGTGTTACTACTAACAAATCATATCTTAAAGACGTAGTTTAGGCAGAATGCCTTATATAGAGACGACTTACATTTTTTTATCTTGCCTTAATTCTGTCATATTATTAATCAAAAGTCTTCTTGCCTATATATAAAATAGTATCTGCGTCATATCTGTTTCCGATAGTGTCCTGCTTTTTCGTTTTATATAGAAAACGTTGATTTAATTAGTTTGATAAGTGCCTCTGCACGAAACTCTCGAACCTTCAGTCACTATGTGACTTTCTCTGATGAATAAATCTATACTTATTGAGACTGACTCAACATAAGGGATCTTTTTTAAAACGGGGGCCACATTTTTCATTAATGTTTTACGTAGTGCTTTTGGTACCGAAAGACTTTCAAACTTCGTATACTTATCTATTTTGTGTTATAGAACAGAAAAATATTTTTGTATTCGAATTTATTTCATGTAAAAAATTGTCTTATTTCGATAATTTCAACCAATCACTGACGTCCATTCAGCCGATATACATTAAGTGCCGACTACATAAACAAACGATTCTTCGTTTTATTTGCTTTTTTCATTTTAAATTTGCTTTAACCCTAACCCTAACCCTAACTCTAACCCTAGGGTTAGGGTTAGGGTTAGAGTTAGGGTTAGGGTTAGAGTTAGGGTTAGGGTTAGGGTTAATTGTTTCAGAATCGTTTGTTTATGTAGTCGGCACTTAATGTATATCGGCTGAATGGACGTCAGTGATTGGTTGAAATTACAGAAATACGACAACTTTAACATGGAATAATTTATGGATTTCTTTTTTTTTAAAGAAGACTAAGAGAAAAAGATGTTTTATATGACACATTCTACCAGTGTTCCAAGTTTCAAAGTGTTTCGTTAATGAAAAATGTGGCCCCCGTTTTAAAAAAGATCCAACATAAGTTCTATTTTTCTTGTTTGAACCACTAACCTCTGATGAGAACCCAATAATGTTCGGAAATCGATTAAAGTTGTTCATCTTTTTTTTTCAATCTACGGAGAAATGGCTAAATTTGCCCTCTTTATAAATATACGATATATATATAAATATAAATAGACCTCGATAATCGGCTCAGGATTCTCCCCAATGACTTTACAAAGGTCATTTGGGGCCCCAGTTCGACGTGAAACCATTTGATAGCTGGTATCGTTACGAGGTCTATTTATATTTACCCACTTCTCTACTTGTAGAGTAAGCTCTCCTCCGGTTATATAGTTTTACCGTATATTATCACAATGTGTGTGTATATATATATATATATATATATATATATATATATATATATATATATATATATATACAGAGAGAGAGAGAGAGGTAGGTAGGTACATATGCAAGCACACATACACGCATGCATATACATACGAATGTATGTATTTGTGTGTCTGTATGTCACCCCCACCATCGCCTGATAACTAATGTTGATGCGATTATGCCCCTGTAACTTGGCGGTTCGAAAAAAGAGGCGATAGAATTAATACGAGGCTTCCAAAGAATAATTCCTGGCGTTGATTTCTTCAAATAAAAGACGGTGCTTTAGTATGGCCTATCGTGTTTTGAAGCATATTGGATGGGAGGTCATGTTGCTGGTTTTGCCAATAAAAACACAAGCACTATTTATTTGATGTTCGCTATTTGTTTTTCAGGTTTTTGTTCGACCAAGACGGACTATAATGTAATCTGAACCTTTCCCCCCTTATTTTATTTTTTTTTTTTTTACGTTTTAGGCTATGGAGATTCCGATTCTGAAAAAAATTGTTTGAAAAATTTTAATTCCCCCCCCCCCCCCCACCAAGCAGGCTATTTACATGCTAGAAATAACAGCCAAATCTCACAAAACTAGTGTTAGGGTTAGCGTTAGGGTCAGGGTTAGGGTTAGGGTTAGGCTTTGAGTTAGGGTTAGATTTACCCTGTGGATCTATATAAAAACCGGGTGGGGGGGATCGAAATTTTGAAATTGAGATTTTTGGAAATTTTTTTCAGAATCGGAATCTCCATAGCCTAAAACGTGGGATTCCGTAAATAAAAAAAAGTGGGGAAAGGTTCAGATTACATATAGTCCATCTGGACCATTTTTTTCTTTCTTGTGTCTGCCCTTTTTAATCATCTGCCATGTTGTATTCAACAGAAATTCAAAATCTTATGGGAAACTTCGTAAATCTTGTAAGGGAACTTGCTGAAGAATGCAGTGCAGAAGTAAGCCAGTGGTTTAAGCGTCGGAACAATTTCCTCTCTGATACAATTCAAAATGAAATTTTAGAGGCATATGCTCATACCATTTTACGAGATCAAAATAAAAGTAGAAAATTCCAGATTTATTGGCATTATATGTGATGGTACCACTAATTGCTCTGACATGGAACAAGTATCAATCACTGTCCGGTACGTTTCTGAAGACCTGAATGTCAATGAGGATTTTCTAGGTTTTTATAATCCCCGTGACTGCTCTTCGAAGACACTGACTAAGATTATTCTAGATGTTTTTTGTCACCTAAACATTTCACTTGGCTCAAAGTTATGCTGTTTTTCATTTGATGGTGCAAGTACCATGAGTGGAAACATTTCAGGTGTACAAATGCGATTGAAAAATTTGTTCCCAGGTACATATTTTGTATACTGTGGAAACCACTCTCTAGACCTTGTCCTCCAAGAAGTTAGTTTTAAGGTTACCTTTGTAGCTGATGCACTGAACTTTGTTCATCAATGCGCCATTCTTGTAAAAGAGTCACCAAAAAGAAAAGCACAATGGACAAATATTTGTGTTACAAGCAGTGTGTCCAACTCGGTGGTGCATTAGAGCAACAGCACTGAAACAAGCAGAAAACAATTATAAGAATATTCAAAATTGTTTTGCTTGACTTTCTTAATGACTTCTCGTTAAGAGCAACAACAAAGGCTACTGTTAAAGGGCTGCTAAAGCAATCTGGCAAAGCTTCCATTTTGTTTGGCATTAAAATCGCTGGGGGTATATTTAGGGTATGTGAGCCAGTGGCACGTAGCTTACAGCGTCCAGGCACGACAGCCGGTGATTGCTTGAAATTGATTGAAAAGTTGAAAAACTCTCTTTCAAAAATGAGAAGTGAGAAGGTTTTTGAAAAATATTTTGATGAAGTATCCTCTTCTGACTTGGTGAAAATGCCCAACATTTCGCGATCTATAAATACATCACTGCGCTTTAGGCACACAACAACTACTGAAGAAGCTGCTCTTTCTGTCACCGATGACTAGCGTCAGCAATTTTTCTCTATAGTGGCTGTCATCGAAAATGAATTGACTCACCGGTTTCAGCAACAGGGAATACGTGTATGCTCTGAGCAAGAGGAGTTGCTATTGTCAGCAGTCAAATGTGGAGTATTTAACTTTGAAAATGCACCTGCTTCTACCTGCTTCTTTTGATTTACTCTTACTGTCATCTCAAATCAAACTTCTTGCTGGTCTATGGACGGAAAGGGAAAATTTGCCTAACTCATTTAATGACATAGTTGAAAAATAGAGAGCATCTGATGCTATTTTTCGTTCTAGTATGCTACAAGTGTTGGCGTTAATGCAGCTTGTCTTGTCTTCACCTGTATCTGTTGCATCAAGCGAAAGAACATTCAGTGCACTTCGCCGTTTGAAGACCTGGCTCCATACCACAATGACACAGCACCGTCTTACACATTGTACCACAATGCATGTACATAAAAAAATATACGATGAAAACACTTTGCACATCCTCATGAAACGTTTCATTAACAAAACGTGAGCGTAGGAAAACTTTTGGAATATGTTGATACAGTTTTTTTTTCATATATGTGTGAATTATGGAGTGATGCAAAAACTCGGCTTACTTCCATTTTAACACTACTTAAAACTTCATTATTTCTTTCTTGGTAAACTGACATTTGAATGTTCGGACGCGTGCTACTTGCTGTAAAAGGAGCGAGGTTATCCATGTAATACAAAAAGAAAATTGCAGATAAGTTGAATGTAAAAGTGAAAAATAATCATTGAATACTGAAAAAACATTCACCTCCCCTAACTTTAAACCCTAACCCTTAATAAAATATGGGAAAAGCTGAAGATGAATGTTTTGAAAACATTCTGAACTATCTTTCAGAATGGTTTACTTTTCAATGAAATGTCATTTTGTTATTTTTCATGTTTTTATTCAATTAATCTGCAATTTTCTTCTTGTATTAGATGGATAACCCACCCTCCATTTACAGTAAGTAGCGAGCATCTCGTTTTTTACCTGAGTGCTAAATTTGACTACTTACGACTAACACGGGCACATGCGCAAATTTGTGCATACTCCCAGAACTCGGATCCACACTTCTCCAGTAGTGCCAAATTTTGAAACTGAGTTTGCACCCCCTAAGCAAATTTTGTTCCCGGGCCACTGCCTACAAGCCCACTTTTTAGCTCGTCATTCTACTCATGACATTTTGTTATCCGATCATTATACCAAATCAAAGCAACCCATCACACAGCAACCTCTTCCTCCATAATCCACTCTCATTTTAAGAAATCTAATGCTTGGCGTTTCATCACTCATACGCTGACTACAGATATAAGCTTCCACTTTGGGCTATTAGTGATAACTAAGCGGCTTAAGGCTTCTATCCTCTTAGGTTTGTCCCTCCATATCTTTCACACAACCCAAAATGTTTAAGGGATCCGAGCGCAGCCACACAGTAGCTATCACATGTGATCATGTGACCAACAAGGCTATCAGATGTTGTTACACATCACTCGTTACAATGTGCTATTGCATTGCTTTAGCCTTCAAATGACGCCACTCCTGATTGAAAGAGAGACTGGAGCAACGGGAAATGAAGTGTTTTGCTCAAGAACACAACGCGCCGCCCAGTCACTAGGATACGCGCCTTAACACTGTAGCTGTATTAGTGAGAAAACTGCCGACAACATTTGGAAGAAGGCTCCTAGCATTCTTTCAAATGATCACGTGTGATAGCTACAGTGTGGCTGCGCTCGGATCTCTTAAACATTTGACAACCGATGCTGATGTGTTTACGTCCCCGTAACCTAGCGGTTCGGCAAAAGAAACCAATTGAATAAGTACTAGGCTTACAAAGAATAACTCCTAGGGTCGATTTGTACGACTAAAGGCTGTGCTCCAGCATGACCGCAGTCAGATGACTGAAACAAATAAAAGAAGAAAACGATATTTGATAGAGTGTCTACTTTTGTCATGTGTGGGTATACATGCATATATATACATACATGCATATATATGTGTGTGTGTGTGTGTGTGTGTGTGTGTGTGTGTGTGTGTGTGTGTGTGTGTGTGTGTGTGTGTGTGTGTGTGTATATATATATATATATATAAGGAAAATGCGACAAGGTAGGAAATTCTAAAATAATTTTATCATCAAGAACATTTTAGTACCAGTTTCAGTCTTTGCGGCTTTTTCAACTTGGAGTAAAGCATGAAAAACAATTAAATTGTGGAAAAATTAAATTAAATGTTTTTTAAAAATATTTCCACAGTTTTCAAATGCAAGGGACATTTTCCTTTTTTCTGTCTGTCTGTCTGTCTCTTTTTTACTCTTGTGAGAGCATGTAGCAGATAGTAACAGTCGTAATATTTGATATAGTGCGTGTGTTTATTTGGCAAAAAATCAATAAATAAATAAAATAACCGTCCCAAAATACAACAGTATCTGTTTCAACACACTATTTCATGTAACACACACACACACACATATTGTTACATTTATCAATTTGTTTTGCAAGATTCCTTATGTGAAATCGTGTGCTGAAACATATATTGTATTTCGGAACGGACGGTCATTTTATTTATTATAAGTCTATATAAGGACTTAATGCAGTAGTAAAACAGAAATGGAAAAAATACTTGCGGTACAATTGTAAGTATTGTTTAGGTATATATAGGCTATGACAGGTGGAAAAAGAAAAAAGAAAAAATATATAAATGAAAGAAAGGAATGACAAAAGGAAGGAAGGAATACGGAGAGAAAGAAACAAAAGAAGAGAGGAAGAAATGAAGAAAAACATAATCTTACTTCACTGATTTGTTGCATAACACATACTTTTACACCTGTGTATGTATACGTATATATGTGTGAGTGGTGCATGTGTGTGAGCGTGTGTTTGTGTCGCCTCTTCCGACTATCGTATCTTTGGACCCCTCAGAAATGCTTTACGAGGTCGTCAATTTCCTACGGATGAAGATGTGAAGAAAGCGGTGCATAAATGGTTGCACAGGCAACAGAAAACCTTTTTCTTGGAGGGAATACATAAACTTGTGGACCTCTGGATCAAATGCATCGAAAAGGAAGGAGATTATATAGAAAAATGACGTACTTGTTTATCCCCTGCTTTTGTGTAAATTCATTAAAAAAACAAGAGTGCGTATAATTTTTGACTCTCCCTCGCATATGTATGTATGTATGTATATATAATTTGGACAAATACGTATAATTCGATGAGTGCGTTGAGTAGAGAACCGGCACAGTTTAGGCTACCTGTTGTCATCCGCAGTTGTGGTACACTACCGTTGAATCTACTTCAGGAACTCCGTGGTGGCAGTTAAGGTAATAGTATTAATTTCATAGTAGGAGATGGATTTCGTATTAGACCTTTATTAGGTACAACATATGTTTCGACCTTTCAGTCTGGGTCTCTTCAAGTACATATATGTATATATATATATATATATATATATATATATATATAGGAATCATTATTATCATGTAATCTCCTGTATTAATTTCGCTAGGAAATGATTCTTGTTAAATCCTTTCTCTTATTTTTCAGTGTTCTTGATCATCACAGCAATACTTTTAGACAATATTCTTTACTACTCAAGGCACAAGGCCCGAAATTTTGGGAGGGGGCCAGTCGCTTAGATCGACCCAGTACGCAACTGGTACTTTATTTATCGACTCCAAAAGGATGAAAGGCAAAGTCGACCTCGGCAGAGTTTGAACTCAGAACGTAAAGCCTGACGAAATACCGCTAAACATTTCGCTCGGCTTGCTAACGTTTCAGCTAGCTCGCTCCCTATACTTTTAGACAATATTAATAAGCCAGTCAGTTAAATCGAAACACCATTTTACATGGATGTAGGCGTGGCCCAAAGTATAATCTAAGAGATTGACAATTAGGCTTTCTACTTAGTCGTGGCTGTTTTACGCGTAATATATACATCTATACGAGTTGATCGTATGCACTATTCTAGATACATTACTTTGCGTGACCTAAGCCTCACAGAATGAAATTTAAAACATTAAACGGAAAACGTAGGTTATCAATCAGTTTAGATTTAGCAATAAATTTAAATGAATAACATATCGTGACAAATGGGCAAATTCGATCTTCGTAAAGATGAACGTATAACTAAACAGTAATTAATCACTGAATATTTAAAATGAAACTATCTATTACTCCAATGAGTCCGAAAATTGAAATATGTATTCCAATCTTGTAGCATTTAGAATATCTTTATAATGTTTCCGTATTTTATAACATATCCGGTCTTGAAGTGAATCTGCAAAATTTCTTTTTTTTTTCGCAATCACATTTGCTGTTGGTACTACTTCTAATTTAATTCTGCACAGATGCAAAAGCAACCATCTTCAAACTCCTCGTTTCCATTTTTACCTGTGACACCACCACGTGTAACACTATCGCTAGTTGTGAAAGCATCTTCAATATTTCCAGTTCAACAAAGAGACTGCCATATATGTGGTTCAAAAGTCTCAGCAACAATTTTTCTTTAAATATCTCACACACTAACAACTAATTATTTGGCTATCTCCTTTCATTCTCATGTTTGACGCCTGTTTTCTATCGTTTGATCTACCCTACTATCATATCATCAAGTTATATAAGTATATAGATGTGTAGTGTATGTAGGGGTGTATGGGAATGTATAGGTGGAGTAATACCTTTACCGGAGAACATGTGGTACTCTTCGAAGTAGTTCGCCCGCTTTGTTCCTAACCAGACACCTAGTTCTCACTTGTGGCTCTTCGAAACTGCCTGATTGCAACAGCGCCCCCTCCAACCCCAACCGACAATGGCTTCCACAAGCCAGCTAAACCATGGTGAGGTTAGCCGACGGCTCTCAAACCCTCAGTGAGCTGTTCGATGAGAAGCATGAACCCACAGAGTAGGTAGCTGAATTTAGGATGGAAATGGAGAGTCCTTAAGATGACCCAAGGTATTGAAACTTTCACCACCGAGGAAAACATTGATCGTGTTCCTCACATGGTGATCGATGACAGGCGATTAGCATATCCCGTAAGAGAGCTGAAAATATTCTGCACGATGAACTTGGCATGACGAAGGTTTCTGCTCGGTGGGTGCCATGTCTTCTGAGATCTCATCAAAAGTGTACGAAGCTGATACATCATGTGAAAATCTTACATTGTTTGAAGCACATCTGGCTGATTTCCTTGAACGTTTTCTAATTCAGGATGAGTACTGGCTTCGTCACTTTAAGCTAGAGACAAAGAGATAATCTGTGCAGTGGAAACATCCCTCCTCACTCTCACCAAAGAAGGCCAAGGTCGTTTCATCTGCAGGGAAGGTGATGGCCTCTGTTTTTGGGATGCAAAAAGCATTGTGTCTATTGACACCATCAATGGAGAATGCTGAGACAGTTACGAAAGGTTATCAAGACCAAACACCAAGGAAAACTGACGAAAGGGGTCCCAGTTCAAAGTCCTTGGTTTCAATGGCTGTTGTGCGTCATTGTGGCTTTGAACTGGTTAATCACACCCCCCTATTTAGTTTCATCTGACGATCATCTATTCCCAACATGAAACGACGTAATGATGACTTCATATCTCCTGTTGGTGATTCTTTTGACCAAGAGAATGAATGCTTCTTCACCAATGAGATCCAAGAACTGCAACAACGATGTAGGAAGTGTGGGGACTGTGTTGAAAAATAAACCACAATTGGTCAAATTCCATGGGAGTATCTTGGTCAGCCTACGAACTTTTCAGCTGACCGTTGTACTGAACAAGTGTCTGATCAATCATACAAATATTTGTTTAAGGTATATCGCCTGTTAAATCTTTAAGAACATTAATACAATATTACTAAATAATACAACATATTATTGATTATATAACTAAAACAAACTCAAATTGAAAGGGTATTTTTTTAATGTTTTATTTAAATCAAATATAAGTAAATAGAAAGGAAAATGATTGAACTGCATATAAAAAATCGACAAATACTTGGGAATTTCCAAAATTGACAGAGTTTACCTCCAGTATATTATCACATTACTTACTCCGTATACCTAATTCCCTAGTATGAATTAAAATACTCTTTATCTCCATATAATGTCGTGTATGCAATACAATAATTTTTTAATTGCTTTAGATAAAAAAAAAAAGCTCAGCTCAGTTAAACGTAATTAATTACGCCCGAAGTCATTTACATTTAATGGCTTGCAAACAAGTGCTCTGGTAAACTTAGGTGAGCCTTTTCGGCGTTATGTCTCTTAGAAAATTGACTTTTATTGCAAATGGTAAGTATTCCTAGTGCTTGGTTATTCAGGAATGAATATGTTCCTTCACGATCCCGTTTCTTTCAGTAGTTTAGATTTAATTGCGTCTTCCTAATATAGTGTCGTGGCGTTACAGAATCACGTAAAGATTTTTGCAATCAGTTAGAAAAGCTGTTTCCCATGTGAAAGATGAAATCCTTTTGTTGGATCTGTGTGTGTGTGTGTGTGTGTGTGTGTGTGTGTGTGTGTGTGTGTGTGTGTGTGTGTGTGTGTGTGTGTGTGTGTGTGTGTGTGTGTGTGTGTGTGTGTGTGTGTGTGTGTGTGTGTGTGTGTGTGCGTGCGTGCGTGCGTGCGTGCGTGCGTGCGTGCGTGCGTGCGTGCGTGCGTGCGTGCGTGCGTGCGTGCGTGCGTGCGTGCGTGTGTGTGTGTGTGTGTGTGTGTGTGTGGTGGCCCTGATTGGCTCTAACCAGGTAACGAATATACTCAAGCTTCTGAATTCATCCCAAGATCATATTTTGGACCGTGGGTGTCATTACTAAGGTTTGATGTTGCAAGTATACGAACAAAACTCCAGGCTGAGAGTTATTGTGACCTCGCGGTGCACCAGCACTCTCACCGATTCGCTAAATTCTAAAATATATTACTATTCCTGCTGATCTAATTTTCGCTCCTATTCTTGAATACCCGTTAATTCCACACGAATCACACAACCTATACTTTTTCCAAAACAAATTTCTGCTTAACTAAACTCCATCTTTGCTGCCCAGGCTATACTTCAAAAAGAAGTAATTATGCATATGTAAATTTCACTCACTTCTCTCTCTGATGTATCAGCAACAAAAAAATTCCAGTTGCTCTGGCTCAGAGTCTCTTCCCCTACATTTCTAAATTGATTTGATTCTTCTATCGCTCTCCAAATTTCTGCAACCACCAATAACTCTTTGATCCTATTTCTTCTTGCATCGACAACATCTATTTCACTTCAATTCTCACTAAAATCATCGTTTTCGGAGATTTCGATGCTCAGTTTTTCTCGGTTCTCACGTACATCCTATACTGATATTGCTAATGCAGAAATCGACACATTTTTCTATTCAAAAATTCTCAACGTCAGTTTTAGTTTCATTCCGTAGATACAACCTTAACTTACAGCACAGAAATTTCAAACATCTACAATCTGTTATTTACGGCCAAGCTCAACCTTGACCAAACGGTTACCGTCTCTACAGTGGGGTTCCTTGCGTGTTAGTTGCACGATGAATAGTTACGATAAAACAGTGGTTGTCCGACCACACAACAATGTACCACGCAACAAACCCCATTTTCCTAAACACTGTGGCACTTCAAATCATCTCATTTACTAGAACTCAGCTAGTTCTATGTAAACGATACATAGCAATACCTGTTGAACTCATTGACACCCCCCCCCAGAAACAGTTAAACTCTTAGACATGCCCTTCCACATTCTATGCACAATCAAAACAATCTGCAACAATCCTGTCCAAGTGGTTCCTCTAACCGCGCTACAGTTTTTCAGGGAAAGAACACGGTTTATGACAATTGAAGAAATCACCCATCTCTACAAGCTAAGACACATCGGTGTCATCAGTTTTGTAAGCAAGTGAAAGTCCTCCAAAAAGGACCTAAAGTAAATCTCATCTGCGAAAACACGCATGTTAGTTTGCCAAACCACTTCATATTTATCGATATTAAATACTTATCACTTGCAAATATCGTTAAGGTACACTTTTTCTTTGTAATACAACTCAAAATTGATGTATGCTATACAAATTATACGTATATAAAGAGTATTTTAGTTCATGTTAGAAAACTAGTTATAAGGAGTAAGTAATCAGCCAATAAATAGGAGGGCTTCGAAATTTACAGTTTAGTTAAGGATTAGTTTATTTTTAGAGTTGTACTTGTCCAGCATGTAATTTGATCTCTAACCCTATTTTGACACTGAAGCAATTATACCGTGGAAGAGTCTTTCTAGTCATTTAAAAACATAAAACTGTTAAATGCACTTTTCATTTATTTCTTAACGTGCCAAATTTCTTCATCGCACAAGAGCAAAACTGTCATCGAATAAATTTTATATTCCGTACTTCCTTCTGGTTGAGAACCACTCCACATGTTCGAACACGAAATGTTTTATGGTATACGAGTTTTCCAACATGAACTGAAATACTCGTATTGTTGAATACTGGACATGCTTTTTTCCATTCTTTTAATCCGATTTTGTTGGGAGGTTTAGATAGGACTGGATTCAGTGAAAAGAATACAATTGTCTCTTTTTCGTTATGTGTTGTAACTGGTGCGCATTCATATGCAGTTTTGAAGGTCAGTGAACCCGTACTGATGCTGTGGCTATTTTGATATCTATACTTTGTTTGTGATTGTTTCGACTGAATGAGAAGGATGACATTCTGTGTGCTTCAGAGTAACTTAGTATGTACTGCCATTGTAGCATCGTCAGTGCTAAAATATTTATAGTGAGCTAAGAAATTGAATATATAAGTGTGTGTGTGTGTGTGTGTGTGTGTGTGTGTGTGTGTGTGTGTGTGTGTGTGTGTGTGTGTGTGTGTGTGTGTGTGTGTGTGTGTGTGTGTGTTTATGTGAGTGCATATTTTTGCACATTTTTTATCCATTGTTGTTGTATAGGCGTGAAAACCTTAAAGATGTTAAGTCACCTAATATACATAAAATATTAAGCAGCTCTCTAAGAAGTAACAGTTTTTGTGCTATTTCTTTAGGAGGTGTTTAACCCTTTAGCTGTGAAATTATTGGTTATTGGCTATTCCAGTAATGATGTTAAACATCTAACAAAAACTAGAATTGGTATTTTCTGCAAGTCACATTACTTCAGTAAACTTTACATATCTTAACAGAAAACATTTATGTTGGGGAATATCATGTTTGAAAATATTTTCTTTTGGGATATCTAGAGTATATTGAGGCTTATTGTACAGTTTCAGGTCATTACACTCGATCATCACACTTCTCACAAAGCTTTACACGGAAAAATACTTGATGTCTTCAACAATAACTCCACCGTCACTGACAAAATTCAAGTTGCTACTGAATCCAGGAAAGCATTGAATTCTTTTACTCGCTACCAAAGTATAAGTAGAACATTAACCCTTTTATTGTGAGAAGCAGATATCTCCATTTAAAATTGTACTACCCTTAACCGCGGAAAGCAGTTTTATATAACACATAAAAGCTTATTCGTTGACTCTAGAGTTGTTCTTGTGCTTTAGGTGATGTTAATTCAGTTAATTATTTTGTGACGTTTTAGAATTGGAATTATTTCTTCTGGTTTTCAGTATCTAAGGATATTACAATATTTGTCTAAGTAGTTGAAGATGTTTATGTGAAAAATAATTCCTTCAAGCCTGTAGGAGTATGTGAAAGTGTTTCATCTGAGAAAGGCCTTGCAGTTATGAACAAAGCGCAAATCTTGAGTTTTGTATTTCTGCCATCTTTACATATTCGTCTTTAGGTTAGCATTCGAAAACTATTTGATAAGTATTCTTACTTTTGGAGTAAGAGTGTTGCTCGGAATATTTATTGTGGCATGAGATGCTTCGTTGCAAATTTTAGAGTAATTGCTGATCTATTTAACTCTATTTAGTGGTTTACTACTTGTTTTGTGATTCATCATCGATACAACTGTATGGCATTTTCTTTTTTTTTTTTTCTTCTTTATTTATGAATGTTATTTATTTGAAATAGCTAGCATTCTATTTGAACAGCATTCTTCATATTTGAGCTCATTTTATTCTTTTACTCGTTTCAGTCATTTGATTGTGGCTATGGTGGAGCACTGCCTTTTTGTTTAATATTTTTACGCACATCCAAGAGTGATATCATATGGTAACCGAGCAATGGATGGGTTAAATCGAAATGGATGGCAGAGTCGGTAGTCCGCTTAACAAAATGCTTTTTAGTATTTTGATACCAGAACCTATTTTTACTTTTCATTATTACAAAATATCAGTAAAATACTGAGAGGTGATTCAGTCGAGTCTATTTTTCCTCTTTAAATGTCAACCTTGGACCACACATATTCGAAACTGCGTGATTTCATTTAAAATGTTTCCAGTTTTGACAATTAACATTCGTGTTATACGTTTTACTTCTGCCTGACAGAAAACTCTCAAAGCTGGAAGTTAGAAATTATTATTCTTGAATACTAAAAGCATGACTTCATATATTTTTTTTTAGACTCTCTTTATATCACCAACAAATTCATTTTTCATAAAACAAAAGCCGTCAATTTAATATTAATATTAGATAAAATTATGACACAGCCGACATATTTAGAAATTCAATATTTCTAATAGGAAAAAAATAAAAACATTACTCTCTGGATCAGGTCCTATCTGGAGATGATGGCATACTGGCAGGACCCAAAGACCTGCACGAGGCAACACACCGTCCTGGCCTGCTCTCAGCTCAGAGGACAGCACACCTTTGATGTTCTGAGTTCTAATTCCACCAAAGCTGACCTTGTCTTTCATCCTTTCGAGGTCGATAAAATAAGTACCAGTTGAGTACTGGGGTTGGCATAATCGACTTAACCCCTTTCCCGACTATGTTGGTCTTGTGCTAAAATCTGAAACCAATATTATTAATATTAAGTTCATATCGTTTTTCCCATACTATAATGAAACACGTAACATGGAATTAAAAATATACCTAACTTTCCAGTTTTTGTCTTGATATATACACACTCTACAAACGGGATTAACCAGAATTGTCAACTAGTATGCATACCTCATTTAAAATAATACATCTACATACACAATTTTAATTATTGGAATATGCAGATGTGCTTCGTGGGACATAGTTTGGATTAACACTCCTTTTATACACTATATATATACTAGCGGGACCCGTGAATATTTCACGGAATTAATAGTAAACCTATTGGGTTACTCCTGAAAACTTTATCCAACAGACCTGAAAGCACAGCCTGTGTTGTGTCTGTATCAAAAGATAGTCGCTCATCTGCTAGTCATTGAAAAGTGAAAGAAATTGGAATACGATGATTACTTAATACATTTTATATACTTTATGCACAATTTTATCGACTAATACACAGCACTCATGAAATAAATATTCACTCTTTATTTTTTCATTTTCCCCATAGATAGAGAAAATTACATTTTAAAATTTATATGGCCACCATTTCATATCTAGAAAACAAAAATTTTATAGTAAAAAAAATTATTTTATTTGTAAAATATAGGGGTCCCAATTTCACGGGAGTAAAAATTTAATGTAACATGGCATGATCTGAAAACCACATCGCTGGTAACTTATAAGCCAAGGCGATGGGTCAAAGCCAATACACATTTCAATTTGCGTTCACCTTTCAATCCGATACCTTTTTTGCAGACTTTCTTTGTGTAAGTTCTCCCTCTTCTTTTCCCTTGTTTGTTAATGTTGATAACTTTAACTCTTTGAGAGAAGAAAGATGGTGTGATAGAGTGAAGTAAAGAGATAGAGAAAGAGAGAAAGAATGTCTATATCTTTAGAAAGAAGGAATACGAAGAGAAAGAAGAAAAGACGATGTGATGATGAAAGATGGTGTGATGGAGTGAAGTAAAGAGTTAGAGAAAGAAAGAAAGAAAGAATGAGAAGAGGAGCGAAGAGAAGAGGGAGAGAGTGTCTCTAAATATTTAGAATGAAGTAATAGAGAGAGAAATAAAGAAACGAGGAAAGGACAGTGCCATGTAAGGGACTGAGAAAAAGAGAAAGAGAGAGAAGAGAGGTTATGCAATCTCCTGAATAGAAATCGAATTGGATATGGAAATATGAAAAAAGGAAAAATGTATGCTTGTCTACAACTACGGAAAAGCAAAACATAAGGAAAACACTTTCTGTAAAATTTCAGTTTCACTTTTCGTCTAATCATAGCTTTCAATCAATGATTTCTAGAAATAAATATATATGTATAGTGATATTCATATATATACATATATATATACATATATATGTATAGTCATATTCATATATATATCATCATCATCATCATCATCATCATCGTTTAACGTCCGCTTTCCATGCTAGCATGGGTTGGACGATTTGACTGAGGACTGGTGCAACCGGATGGCTACACCAGGCTCATATATATATATATATATATATATATACACACATAAACATATAGTCATATGCATATATATACATATATATGTATAGTCATGTTCATATATATATATACATAGATACATATACATGTAAACGTATAGCCATATTAATATATATACATATATACATATACGCATATTCATATATATACACACACACACACACACATATATATGTGTGTGTGTGTGTGTATGTGTGTATAGACATATTCACAAATATATATATATGTGTGTGTATAGTCATATTCATATATGTACATATATATGTATAGTCATATTCCTATATATACATAAATATATACAAGTATATATATTCATATATATACATATATATATACACATATATATATTCATATATATACATATATATATACACATATATATATTCATATATATATACATATATATATATGCATTCATATATATATACATATACATATATCTTCATATACATATATATGCATCTCCATGAAATTCAATTGAATTCAGTTGTTGTCTTAAATTCATGCTTATTCATTTTCTAAGCTTCCTAAATTCATGCTACGTTATATTCTATTCACCTAGAATTCATTGCTCTTTTTAAAAATTACGATTTATGCATTGTTGTCTCTCAAATATTTAAAATCTACAATTAAGAGCCCTATCTACTCGCTGACGGTAACCCGCCCTCCCACCCCTCCACCGGAAGTGCATTCCTCTGTCATCCTGTCATCCTCGGCTGTCTCCCGGAACCCATCTAGTGGCCTTGGCCATCCTCTCCCCTACCTTTGGGTAGCGCATTAAGTTTGAGAAATGTTTGCAGGTTGTAGGTATTGTTTTGCTTATGAATTCTTCCAATTGCAAGTTTTCTTTTCAGGTACACGACACTGCTTTTCCCCTTCCCAGGCTACAGGCCCACACCCCCAACACCCATACTGTTAGGATTGGCACTCTCAACGTCGGCACGCTGAAAGGTAGATCTGGTGAAATTGTTGAGATGCTTGAACGGAGACGCGTAGATATGTGCTGCATCCAGGAAGTAAGATGGAGAGGAGGTTCTGCGAGGTTCCTCACAGGCAAAGAACACAGGTACAAGATTTTCTGGGCAGGGAACACTGACGGGGTCGGGGACGTAGGAATACTTCTAGCAGAGAAATGGGTGGATAAGGTAATCGAGGTCGTTAGAGTAAGTGACAGAGTACTTAAGATCAGACAAGAGCTTCATCATAGATTAGCTACTGTCATCTCAGCCTATGCACCTCAACCGGGGCTACCAGATGGTCTGAAAGACCAATTCTATGACACCCTCTTGCAAACTACCTCGTCGACGAGTGACAGGGACCCTCTCTTTGTGGCTGGAGACTTCAACGGTCATGTCGGACGTCGTTCTGGAGGCTTCCATGGCATACATGGAGGCTATGGCTTCGGTTCCCGCAACGAGGAGGGAACCAGACTGCTGGAGTTCTGTGATGCAACCGATCTTATGGTCTGCAATACCAACTTCAGGAAACCTGCCAATCACCTAGTCACCTACCGCTCCGGCAGACACTCTAGCCAAATCGACTACATCCT
Organism: Octopus bimaculoides; assembly: GCF_046866305.1. Lineage (NCBI taxonomy): Eukaryota > Metazoa > Mollusca > Cephalopoda > Octopoda > Octopodidae > Octopus > Octopus bimaculoides. The sequence continues at coordinate 87,916,236 of NC_142928.1, forward strand.
CGCCAGAAATAGGGAAAGAGGGCGGCTTATAAATGCCAAAACCTACCCTGGCGAAGAATGTACCCCACAACATAGATTAGTAGTTAGCGACTTTGGGATCAAGGCAAAATGGGTGCCCAGAATTAGACAGGCTTGGAGGAGAAGGGTGTGGAAGCTTAAAGACCCTGCAAACGGACAGAGACTTAGAGACAAGTTACTTGAAGCATTTAACGAAATAGAAGGGGATATAGCATCATACAACGTGGAAGACAATTGGAGATTTCTGCGGGACAACCTGTTGAAAACCACCGACCAGATTTGTGGGTGGTGTAAGGTCCCCTCCCGACCCAGAGTAACGTGGTGGTGGAACAAGGAGGTAGACAGGGCTATTAGACAAAAGAAACAGGCTTGGAAGGACTGGAAGAACGGCGGTAGCAGGGAATTGTACCAATGTGCCAGAAGGGAGGCTAGGCGACAGGTTTATTTAGCCAGAGGGGAAGCAGATAAGGAAAGATTTGCTAATGTTCTGCGCCGTGAGGACCAAAGACTCGAGGTATTTCGTGTTGCAAGACAGTGTAGGAGAGAGAATAGTGATGTTGTAGGAGAGAAATGTGTTCGCATGGATGATGGTACGCTTGCATTAAATGAGGATGCAAAGAAAGAGGTCTGGAGATGCCACTACGATAGATTGCTTAATAAAGAGAATGAATGGGAGAAAGAGAGCCTGCCGTATGTCGACCCAATAGAGGGACCAGCTATCCGAGTTGATAGTACCAGGGTAGATAAAGCAATTAAGAGTATGAAGACCGGGAAAGCCCCCGGCCCATCAGGAATCACTGCAGAGATGCTCAAAATATCTGGCAGTGTTGGCTATAGCCTAGTCACCCGTATTACGAACCAGGTGATACACGAAGGAGTCATACCCAATGACTGGTGTAGCAGCATCATAGTCAACTGCTACAAAGGTAAAGGTGACGCTTTAGATACAAATAATTACAGAGGCATCAAGCTGTTAGATCAGGTTATGAAAGTTACAGAGAGGGTCATAGCCCAACTAATTAGGGAGCGAATCAATTTAGATGAGATGCAGTTTGGGTTCGTGCCAGGTAAAAGCACTACTGATGCCTTATTTCTAGTGAGACAGTTGCAGGAGAAATACCTAGCTAAGGATAAACCTCTGTACCTGGCTTTCGTTGACATGGAGAAAGCCTTTGACAGGGTCCCCCGATCCCTTATCTGGTGGTCAATGAGGAAACTTGGGATAGAAGATGGTTAGTGAGAGCTGTGCGAGCCAGGTACAGAGATGCTGCCAGTAAGGTGAGGGTTGGAAATGAGTACAGCAATGAATTCCGGGTAGAGGTAGGGGTCCACCAAGGTTCCGTCCTCAGCCCCCTCTTATTTATCATAGTCCTCCAGGCAATCACAGAGGAGTTCAAGACAGGTTGCCCCTGGGAGCTCCTCTATGCTGATGACCTTGCCCTAATTGCGGAGTCACTATCAGAACTAGAGGAGAAGTTTCAGGTGTGGAAGCAAGGTCTAGAATTGAAGTGCCTTAGAGTCAACCTAGCTAAAACCAAAATCCTAATAAGTAGGAAGGTAGATAAAACACAAACCCCTTCAGGTAGATGGCCCTGCTCAGTATGTAGAAAAGGAGTAGGTAGTAACTCTATAAGATGTACCCGGTGCAAGCTATGGACACATAAGAGGTGCAGCAACATCAAAGGCAGGTTAACTAGCAAGTTAGTTTTTGTTTGTGGCAGATGTTCAGGTGCAATAAAGACTGTAAACAAACAGGAAACAACTTCTATCTCATTCCAGGGTGAAAAACTAGAGGTAGTCGATAGCTTCCGCTATCTGGGCGACCAAGTTAGTAGTGGGGGTGGGTGCGCTGAAAGTGTAGCTGCTAGAATAAGAATAGCCTGGGCAAAGTTTAGAGAGCTCTTACCCCTGCTGGCGACAAAGGGACTCTCACTCAGAGTAAAAGGCAGACTGTATGACGCATGCGTACGAACAACCATTCTACATGGCAGTGAAACATGGGCTGTAACTGCTGAGGACATACGTAAGCTCGCAAGGAATGAAGCCAGTATGCTCCGTTGGATGTGTAATGTCAATGTGAATACCCGTCAGAGTGTAAGTATCTTGAGAGAAAAGCTGAACATTAGAAGCATCAGTTGTGGCGTGCAAGAGAGACGATTGCGCTGGTATGGACATGTGGTGAGAATGGATGAGGATAGCTGCGTGAAAAAGTGCCACACCCTAATAGTTGAGTGAACCCGTGGAAGAGGTAGGCCCAGGAAGACCTGGGCTGAGGTGGTGAGGCAAGACCTTCGTACATTGGGCCTCACCGAGGCGATGACTACTGACCGAGACCTTTGGAAATGTGCTGTGCGTGAGAAGACCCGGCAAGCCAAGTAAGATCGTTGCCAGTGCCCCTGGACTGGTTCTTGTGCGGGTGGCACATGAGATGCACCATTTTGAGCGTGGCCGTTGCCAGTACCGCCTGACTGGCTCCCGTAGGACTTTCGAGCGAGATCGTTGCCAGTGCCCCTGGACTGGCTTGTGCGGGTGGCACATAAAAGACACCATTTCGAGCGTGGCCGTTTTCGTGCGGGTGACACGTAAAAGCACCCACTACACTCTCTGAGTGGTTGGCGTTAGGAAGGGCATCCAGCTGTAGAAACTCTGCCAAATCAGACTGGAGCCTGGTGTTGCCATCCGGTTTCACCAGTCCTCAGTCAAATCGTCCAACCCATGCTAGCATGGAAAGCGGACGTTAAAACGATGATGATGATACATATATATGCATATATATATATCTTCATATATATATATATATATATATATATATATATATATATTATATATATATATATATATATATCTTCATATGTATATATATACAAAAATATATCTTCATCTATATATATATATATATATATATATATATATATCTTCATATGTATATATATACAAAAATATATCTTCATATATATATATATATATATATGTATTCATATATCTTCATATGTATATATATATACAAAAATATATCTTCATATATATATATATATATATATATATTCATATATATATATATATATATATATATATATATATATATATATATGTATTCATATATATGTATATATATATATATATATATATATATATATATATATGTATTCATATATATGTATATATATATATATATATATATATATATATATATATGTATTCATATATATGTATATATTATATATATATATATATATATATATATATATGTATTCATATATATGTATATATATATATATATATATATATGTATTCATATATATGTATATATATATATATATATATATATGTATTCATATATATGTATATATATATATATATATATATATATATATGTATTCATATATATGTATATATATATATATATATAATATATATATATGTATTCATATATATGTATATATATATATATATATATATATAATAT
>NC_142928.1:87920219-87925219 GCF_046866305.1 Octopus bimaculoides
AATGAAAACGCGCCTTTTTTAAAGCAAATTGTGACAGGTGATGAGAAATGGATTATCTACCGAAATGTTCAGAGAAAGCGATCCTGGAGTAAGCTACATGAGCCACCCTTAGCCACCCCAAAGCGGGTCTTCACCCTAAAAAGTCTTGCTTTGTGTCTAGTGGGATTGGAAAGGAATTCTGTACTATGAGTTTCTCCAAAATAACCAGACAATTAATTCTGAGAAATACTGCACACAACTGGACGAGTTAAAAGCAGAAAGTCAAGAGAAACGCACAGAATTGGCCAACAGGAAGAGTGTTGTTTTCCAGCATGGTAATGCAAGACCGCACGTTTCTTTGGGAACCAGATAAAAATTGCCGCAGTTCGGCTGGGATGTGTTACCCACCCTCCATACTCACCAGATATTGCTCCTTCGGATTTCCACTTATTCAGGTCTCTGCAAAATAGTCTTAATGGTAAACATTTCAATTCCTTGGATGACGTAAAAAGATACCTTGATGAATTATTTGCCATGAAACTACCTCAATTCTGGTATTCTCAAGTTAAAGGAAAGATGGAGACGCATTGTGCAACAAAATGGTTCATATTTGGTTTATTAAAGATGTAATGGCAAGTATTTATTGACCTTTTTCTTTCCTTTAAAAATCGGCACAAACTTTCCGGACAACCCAATATATAAGTAAATTTAAGTCATCCATACCTTAAAGTAAAATAAAATAAAATTACACTAAGTTAACGGTTACTCAAAATTCATTCACACTGCATTGTGCGAAAGTACATCTATATGCGTGTAGGCATCTTGATAGTTTTTAAGAAATTCTATTAAGTATCTTTTCGTTAGTCCACAGAATAGACAGGGTTTCCTCGGGGCAGAGACGGCTTCTCCTGGATATTGTACTGTATGGTTTGCATGTCTAACTATGGACCAAGTAATGTAGTATTTCGTATTAGCCTCCTACAGTCGCCATATAAAATCTGCCAAAGATATCGAATGTCTCTTATTGATTGACCTAAATCTGGCAACATGATTACGATAATGATTCTTTAATGAATCAGCCGCCTGCCCAATGTAAATATAGGGCCCTCCCATTGTGTGCACGGTACATATATATACAAGATTTGTATTCATACAAAGATTCATCAAAGGACATTTTGATTTATCTCTGCATGAGCATTTATCGTTTTTATTTGTATATAAAACAGTCCTGACTCCATTTACCGGCGTTGTTATCGTGTTGGATGTACCATGAGTATTGATGATTATCAATGCGGCTTACATTTCCTTGGTTGGCATTTAGATGTAAATGCTTGCTAGATCCAGTAGGTGCGTTATTGAACCTTTGTCACATTTTGCTATTGTTTATGCGATGCATAAGCTGCTCCAAATCAGCAGAGCTAGCGTAGGATATCTTCACGTTGTGCCGATTAGAAATAGCATGGTACCGATTGGATTTAGGAAAACACTTGTCCAAAGCAGCAAAAAAATTTCCATCGATCCTGGTTGAAACATGGAAACCGAAAACTCCATTATATATATATATATATATATATATATATTGTATGTATGTATATATATACATATATATATATGAATATGTATATATATATATATATATACATATATGAATATGTATATATATATGAATATATATATATATGTAGATATATATATAAGAATATATATGTATATATATATATGTTTATATATATATGCATATATATATATATGTATATATATGTTATATATATATGCATATATATATATATATGTATATATATGTTATATATATATATGTATATATAAATATATATGTATATACATATATGTGTATATATATATATATGGATGTAATGATAGTTGGCCACACAGTTGTGTATGTATGAATAAGTATGGGTATATGTGAGGGGACATAATGTGTATAAGGATGTATATCTGGATATGTATAGATGAGAATGTATTTATCCTCATTGTTACTGTTGTGGCTATAGAATTAAGAGATGTGTGGCTGCGCGCATACATATGTATATACATACACGCACGCATGAGCGTGAGTACGGGGGGATATACACAGCATGCGTGTGGGGGGGGGCGCAGGCAGGCTAGCACCTCGACCGGCCGGTGGCTATCCAACCGTAGCTAAGCGTAGGCAGTTTAAAACAATAGTTGCCCAATTGGAAGGAGGAAGTTAACGGTAGTAATCAACCCTCCCCCATTAGCAGCAGAATGGTAGAGCCGTTGGAAGAGGCAACAGGATATCTTATACCGCTAAGTTTGAAAGTTTGGCATATTATTGTTGTTGTTGCTGTTGTTGTTGTCACCATCGTCGTCACCTTCACTGTTATTGCTACTAGAACATTAATAACTTGTATAAAATGAACTTCTACATAGAACCTTCCAATATATACAGAAATGACACACACACACCCAACAAAACTTCCTTTCTAAAAAACACTTATAGCTTTCTAGATACGGCTAATAGAGCTGACACCACAAACAACGTATGTGGTGGAATGTTTGCTTATAATAACTTGTATATGCACACATGAGAGTAAGGGGACATCCGAGTAAGGCTGTGCACGCGAACCCACCCATATAGATGTGCATTGGAGTGCCTATAGCGACCTATCTATAATGTTTGTAGGCTTTTTGGATGACTTGTATTTTTAAGGGTTTTTTGATATATATCTTTTTTATATTTTTGCATGTCCCACATGCTATACCTTCATTTATGTATTCTTTATTATTACTATTATTATTTTTTTCCTGCTGTACCCTTATTTGTATTTTTATTTTTATTTTTATTTATATTTTGATTTCAATTTTATTTTTTATTTTTATTTCTATCTTATTTTTGCTGTTGTTTTTCTTCTGGTCTCTACCACACCTCTGTTTTTACCTCTTGCTCTACATTTGTATGTAACCCTTTGTGAATCTCTGAAGAGGCCTAGAGGTTCGGGCATGTAACCCCATTTCAAAATGTCATCCGATAATCACTCCGGAAAGGAATATTCGGATAGAATGGGGCCTGCCAAAACTAGGCCGAAACAGCTGTAAGATTAAACTTCTGTTCATCCTCTAATTCCTTATGTACTTTGTACTTCTATATGTAAACCATGTTGGCAAAATAACATAGTCTGCCATGGACACCTGTGCTTTGGTTCTTTTTTTCTTTTTCTTTTCTTCCTTTTTTTGTCACTTTTGCTATGAATTAAATTAATGAATTCAACGGGACACACCGTCTGCAAGTAGTTGGGTTCAGCATATTATCCTCCATTTTCTAATTGTTACACGAATTTTGGGTAAAACCTCCACTTTTACCCGCTCCCATTGATTGCACCTAGTATAGCACTAGTGTAGCAATAATTGGGTACCGTCCCAGCAGTATACTGGATAGATACTATCCCTTAGTGGGTTGTACCCCCAACCCCTAACTCTCTCACGCTATATATATATATATATATATATATATATATATATATATATATATGTGTGTGTGTGTGTGTGTGTGTGTGTGTGTGTGTGTGTGTGTGTGTGTGTGTGTGTGTGTGCGTGTGTGTGTGTATGTATAAATATAGATATATATAATCATAAATATATAGGGATTGACAGTAACCTGCTTCTCCAACATACTGAGAATTCAGAAATAGCAGTCAAAGAACTACTGATTTCAAAACTACAAATTATTACTCCAGATTGATAGCGATATTTTTGGTACACACAGAACAAAAAACAGTAGAGAAGAGTAAAAAAACCACCTGCCTTTAGTTAATTTAGTACGATCGTTTCACAGTTAAGAGTAAATAATACTCTATTCTGATCTTCAGCTAAATATTCTAATAAATTTGTTAATGTCTAAATAACTCACGTTAATTTTGACCATGTGAACATCAATACCACGAAAGGAAGACGTTAAGAAATTTATCGGCCAGTGAGTTCAAAATCCCCCGCCCTAATGAATTCAATTCAGTGTGCATCATAAATAGTCCCGCATAGAAAAGAGACCCGTATGAACTTCCTGCGGTTTAACTATTCACCTTAGAGGTATTATTAAAATATAGATATGCAGGGCAGGGAATCGTCAATTAGTAATAAAATTAATAATTAACAATTTTGCCGGGTAGCTCAGTATGAAAAAACCTTTTCGGTAAAAAACATTTATAATCATAAATATATAGGGATTGACAGTAACCTGCTTCTCCAACATACTGAGAATTCAGAAATAGCAGTCAAAGAACTACTGATTTCAAAACTACAAATTATTACTCCAGATTGATAGCGATATTTTTGGTACACACAGAACAAAAAACAGTAGTGAAGAGTAAAAAAACCACCTGCCTTTAGTTAATTTAGTACGATCGTTTCACAGTTAAGAGTAAAGAATACTCTATTCTGATCTTCAGCTAAATATTCTAATAAATTTGTTAATGTCTAAATAACTCACGTTAATTTTGACCATGTGAACATCAATACCACGAAAGGAAGACGTTAAGAAATTTATCGGCCAGTGAGTTCAAAATCTCCCGCCCTAATGAATTCAATTCAGTGTGCATCTATGTATATATATATGTATCTATCTATGTATATATATATATATATATATATATATGTATATATATATATATATATATATATATGTATATATATATATATATATATATATGTATATATATATATATATATATATATATATATATATATATATATATATATATATAAATTATAATACAGGGTATCAAGAGATACCACCACGCTGAAAAAACATATAAATATATATATATATATATATATATATATATATATGTATTTTTTTATGATTTGCCAGAGGTCCAATAGAATAGCTCTCGGAAACAGACTACGTACAAATTCGTTATTCACAACTCCTGAAACTGTTTTCTGACAAGGTGGCGGGGTCAGGAAATTTTCATACAGCTGGAGGCTCCAATCGAAACAGGGGACCCGAAATGATAAGGTTGAGAAACGCTGTTCTAGATTATGCC